>NW_027174859.1:0-43207 GCF_000390325.3 Nicotiana tomentosiformis
CCATTAAATACGACCCAAGGAACCATAGTCACTGCCCTGCCATGATCGTTCCTCACTTATTGCATTTTTCGGCCAAAAAACTAAAATTCCGCCCGATTCCCATATTTTCGTGTGTTGTAGCCCACACCTTTCAAATGGTCCTGGGACCCCTGACCCCGATCCCCTAATATTTTTACGGGCCATCAAATACGATCTAAGGAACCATTGTCACCGCCCCGCCATGATCGTTCGTTATTTTTTGCATTTTTCGGCCAAAAAACTAGAATTTCGCGCGATTCCTATATTTTCGTGTGCTATAGCCCACGCCTTCCGAGTGGTCCAGGCGCCCCGGACCCCGATCGCCTAAAATTTATCCGGGCCATCAAATACGACCTAAGGAACCATACTCACTTCCCCTCCATGATCGTTCCTCCTTTTTTGCATTTTTCGGCCAAAAAACTAGAAATCCGCCCGATTCCCATATTTTCGTGTGCTATAGGCACGCCTTCCAAGTGGTCCCGGGAACCCCGGACCCCGATCACCCAAAATTTTTTCGGGACATCAAATACAAGCTAAGGAGCCATACTCACCTCCCTGCCATGATCGTTCCTCATTTTTTGCATTTTTTGGCCAAAAAACTAGAATTCCACCCGATTACCATCTTTTTGTGTGATATTGCCCACGCCTTCCGAGTGGGCCGCCCCCCCGGATTCGGATCGCCTAAAATATTTTCGGGCCATCAAATAGGACCTAAGGAATCATAGTCACTGTCTCGCCATGATCGTTACTCATCTTTTGCATTTTTCGGCGAAAAAATTTGAATTCCGCCCGATTCCCATATTTTTTGTGCTATAGCCCACGCCTTCCAAGTGGTCCCAGGACCCCCGAACCCCGTTCGCCTAGAAGTTTTCCGGGACATCAAACACGACCTAAGGAAATATAGTAACCGCTCCGCCATTATCGTTCCTCATTTTTTGTATTTTTCGGCCAAACAACTAGAATTTCGCGCGATTCCCATATTTTCGTGTGTTATAGCCCACGCCTTCCGAGTGGTCCCGGGACCCCAGGATCCCGATCGCCTAAAAATTTTCCGGATCATCAAATATGACCTAAGGAACCATACTCACCTTCCCGCCATGAACGTTCCTCATTTTTTGCATTTTTCGGCCAAAAAACTAGAATTCCGCCCGATTCCCATATTTTCGTGTGCTATAGCCCACACCTTACGAGTGGGTCGCCCCCCCGGACTCGGAAAGTTTAAAATTTTTCCAGGCCATTAAATATGACCTAAGAAAGCATAGTCACCGCCCCGCCATGATCGTTACTCACCTTTTGAGTTTTTCGGCCAAAACTTTAGAATTCCGCCCGATTGCCATATTTTCGTGTGCTATAGCCCACGCCTTCAAAGTGGTCCAGGGACCCCCGGACCCCAATCGCCTAAAATTTTTTAGGGTCAACAAATATGACCTACGAAACCAAAGTCACCACCCCGCCATGATCGTTCTTCATTTTTTGAATTTTTCGGCCAAAAAACTAGAATTCCGCACGATTCCCATATTTTCGTATGCTATAATAGCCCACGCCTTCCCAATGGGTAGGGCCCCCAGGAGCCGAATCGCCAAAAAAATTTTCGGGCCATCAAATACGACCTAAGGAACCATACTCACTTCCCCGCCATGATCGTTCCTCCTTTTTCGCATTTTTTGGCCAAAAAACTAGAATTCCGCCTGATTCCCATATTTTGGTGTGCTATAGGCACGCCTTCCAAGTGGTCCCGGGGACCCCGGACCCAGATCACCTAAAACTTTTCCGGGACATCAAATACGACCTAAGGAGCCATACTCACCTCCCCGCCATGATCGTTCCTCATTTTTTGCATTTTTTGGCCAAAAAACTAGAATTCCACCCGATTACCATATTTTTGTGTGATATTGCCCACGCCTTCCGAGTGGGCTGCCCCCCGGATCCGGATCGCCTAAAATATTTTCGGGCAATCAAATAGGACCTAAGGAATCATAGTCACTGCCTCGCCATGATCATTACTCATCTTTTGCATTTTTCGGCGAAAAAACTAGAATTCCGCCCGATTCCCATATTTTTTGTACTATAGCCCACGCCTTCCAAGTGGTCCCAGGACCCCCGGACCCCGATCGCCTAGAAGTTTTCCGGGACATCAAACACGACCTAAGGAAATATAGTAACCGCTCTGCCATGATCGTTCCTCATTTTTTGTATTTTTCGGCCAAACAACTAGAATTTCGCGCGATTCCCATACTTTCGTGTGCTATAGCCCACGCCTTCCGAGTGGTCCCGGGACCCCGATCGCCTAAAAATTTTCCGGATCATCAAATATGACCTAAGGAACCATACTCACCTTCCCGCCATGAACGTTCCTCATTTTTTGCATTTTTCGGCCAAAAAACTAGAATTCCGCCCGATTCCCATATTTTCGTGTGCTATAGCCCACACCTTACGAGTGGGTCGCCCCCCCGGACTCGGAACGTTTAAAATTTTTCCAGGCCATTAAATACGACCTAAGGAAGCATAGTCACCGCCCCGCCATGATCGTTACTCACCTTTTGAGTTTTTCGGCCAAAACTTTAGAATTCCGCCCGATTGCCATATTTTCGTGTGCTATAGCCCACGCCTTCAAAGTGGTCCAGGGACCCCCGGACCCCAATCGCCTAAAATTCTTTTGGGTCATCAAATATGACCTACGAAACCAAAGTCACCGCCTCGCCATGATCGTTCTTCATTTTTTGAATTTTTCGGCCAAAAAACTAGAATTCCGCACGATTCCCATATTTTCGTATGCTATAATAGCCCACGCCTTCCCAATGGGTAGGGCCCCCAGGAGCCGGATCGCCTAAAAAATTTTCGGGCCATCAAATACGAACTAATGTACCATAGTCACCGCCCCTCCATGAACGTTCCTTGTTGTTTGCGCTTTTCAGCGAATAAAATAGAATTTCGTCTGATTCCCATATTTTCGTGTGCTATAGCCCACACCTTCCGAGTGGGCCAGGTCCCTGCACTCGGAACATCTAAAAAACTTTCGGGCCATTAAATACTACCTAAGGAACCATAGTCACCGCCCCGCAATGATCGTTTCTCACTTTTTGCATTTTTCGGCCAAAACATTAGAATTCTGCCCAATTCCCATATTTTCGTGTGCTATCCCACGCCTTCAAAGTGGTCCCGGGACCCCGATCACCTAAAATATTTCCGGGCCATCAAATATGACCTAAGGAGTCACCGCCTCGCCATGATCGTTCCTCATTTTTTGCATTTTTCGGCCAAAAAAACTAGAATTCCGCCTGATTCGCATCTTCCAATTGGTCCCGGAACCCCCGAACCCCGGATCGCCTAAAAATTATCCGTGCCATCAAATACGACCTAAGGAACCATAATCCCCGCCCAGCCATGATCGTTCCTCATTTTTTGCGCTTTCGGCCAAAAAACAAGAATTTCGCGTGATTCCCATATTTTCGTGTTCTATACCAAGCCTACCGAGTGGGCCGCGCCCCCCGAACTTGGATCGCCTAAAAAATTTTTGGGCCATTAAATACGACCCAAGGAACCATAGTCACTGCCCTGCCATGATCGTTCCTCACTTATTGCATTTTTCGGCCAAAAAACTAAAATTCCGCCCGATTCCCATATTTTCGTGTGTTGTAGCCCACACCTTTCAAATGGTCCTGGGACCCCTGACCCCGATCCCCTAATATTTTTACGGGCCATCAAATACGATCTAAGGAACCATTGTCACCGCCCCGCCATGATCGTTCGTTATTTTTTGCATTTTTCGGCCAAAAAACTAGAATTTCGCGCGATTCCTATATTTTCGTGTGCTATAGCCCACGCCTTCCGAGTGGTCCAGGCGCCCCGGACCCCGATCGCCTAAAATTTATCCGGGCCATCAAATACGACCTAAGGAACCATACTCACTTCCCCTCCATGATCGTTCCTCCTTTTTTGCATTTTTCGGCCAAAAAACTAGAAATCCGCCCGATTCCCATATTTTCGTGTGCTATAGGCACGCCTTCCAAGTGGTCCCGGGAACCCCGGACCCCGATCACCCAAAATTTTTTCGGGACATCAAATACGACCTAAGGAGCCATACTCACCTCCCTGCCATGATCGTTCCTCATTTTTTGCATTTTTTGGCCAAAAAACTAGAATTCCACCCGATTACCATCTTTTTGTGTGCTATTGCCCACGCCTTCCGAGTGGGCCGCCCCCCCGGATTCGGATCGCCTAAAATATTTTTGGGCCATCAAATAGGACCTAAGGAATCATAGTCACTGCCTCGCCATGATCGTTACTCATCTTTTGCATTTTTCGGCGAAAAAATTTGAATTCCGCCCGATTCCCATATTTTTTGTGCTATAGCCCACGCCTTCCAAGTGGTCCCAGGACCCCCGAACCCCGATCGCCTAGAAGTTTTCCGGGACATCAAACACGACCTAAGGAAATATAGTAACCGCTCCGCCATTATCGTTCCTCATTTTTTGTATTTTTCGGCCAAACAACTAGAATTTCGCGCGATTCCCATATTTTCGTGTGTTATAGCCCACGCCTTCCGAGTGGCCCCGGGACCCCAGGACCCCGATCGCCTAAAAATTTTCCGGATCATCAAAGATGACCTAAGGAACCATACTCACCTTCCCGCCATGAACGTTCCTCATTTTTTGCATTTTTCGGCCAAAAAACTAGAATTCCGCCCGATTCCAATATTTTCGTGTACTATAGCCCACACCATACGAGTGGGTCGCCCCCCCGGACTCGGAACGTTTAAAATTTTTCCAGGCCATTAAATACGACCTAAGGAAGCATAGTCACCGCCCCGCCATGATCGTTACTCACCTTTTGAGTTTTTCGGCCAAAACTTTAGAATTCCGCCCGATTGCCATATTTTCGTGTGCTATAGCCCACGCCTTCAAAGTGGTCCAGGGACCCCCGGACCCCAATCGCCTAAAATTTTTCTGGGTCATCAAATATGACCTACAAAACCAAAGTCACCACCCCGCCATGATCGTTCTTCATTTTTTGAATTTTTCGGCCAAAAAACTAGAATTCCGCACGATTCCCATATTTTCGTATGCTATAATAGCCCACGCCTTCCCAATGGGTAGGGCCCCCAGGAGCCGAATCGCCTAAAAAATTTTCGGGCCATCAAATACAAACTAATGTACCATAGTCACCGCCCCTCCATGAACGTTCCTTGTTGTTTGCGTTTTTCAGCGAAAAAAATAGAATTTCGTCTAATTCCCATATTTTCGTGTGCTATAGCCCACACCTTCCGAGTGGGCCAGGCCCCCTGGACTCGGAACATCTAAAAAATTTTCGGGCCATTAAATACGACCTAAGGAACCATAGTCACCGCCCCGCAATGATCGTTTCTCACTTTTTGCGTTTTTCGGCCAAAACATTAGAATTCTGCCCAATTCCCATATTTTCGTGTGCTATCCCACGCCTTCAAAGTGGTCCCGGGACCCCCGGACCCCGATCACCTAAAATATTTCCGGGCCATCAAATATGACCTAAGGAGTCACCGCCTCGCCATGATCGTTCCTCATTTTTTGCATTTTTCGGCCAAAAAAACTAGAATTCCGCCTGATTCGCATCTTCCAATTGGTCCCCGAACCCCCGAACCCCGGATCGCCTAAAAATTATCCGTGCCATCAAATACGACCTAAGAAACCATAATCCCCGCCCAGCCATGATCGTTCCTCATTGTTTGCGTTTTTCGGCCAAAAAACAAGAATTTCGCGTGATTCCCATATTTTCGTGTGCTATACCATGCCTTCCGAGTGGGCCGGGCCCCCCGAACTCGGATCGCCTAAAAATTTTTCGGTCAATTAAATACGACCCAAGGAACCATAGTCACTGCCCTGCCATGATCGTTCCTCACTTATTGCATTTTTCGGCCAAAAAACTAAAATTCCGCCCGATTCCCATATTTTCGTATGCTGTAGCCCACGCCTTTCAAATGGTCCCGGGACCCCTGGCCCCGATCCCCTAATATTTTTCCGGGCCATAAAATACGATCTAAGGAACCATTGTCACTGCCCCGCCATGATCGTTCGTTATTTTTTGCATTTTTCAACCAAAAAACTAGAATTTCGCGCGATTCCTATATTTTCGTGTGCTATAGCCCACGCCTTCCGAGTGGTCCAGGCGCCCCGGACCCCGATCGCCTAAAATTTATCCGGGCCATCAAATACGACCTAAGGAACCATACTCACTTCCCCGCCATGATCGTTCCTCCTTTTTTGCATTTTTTGGCCAAAAAACTAGAATTCCGCCTGATTCCCATATTTTCGTGTGCTATAGGCACGCCTTCCAAGTGGTCCCGGGAACCCCGGACCCAGATCATCTAAAACTTTTCCGGGACATCAAATACGACCTAAGGAGCCATACTCACCTCCCCGCCATGATCGTTCCTCATTTTTTGTATTTTTTGGCCAAAAAACTAGAATTCCACCCGATTACCATATTTTTGTGTGATATTGCCCACGCCTTCCGAGTGGGCTGCCCCCCGGATCCGGATCGCCTAAAATATTTTCGGGCCATCAAATAGGACCTAAGGAATCATAGTCACTGCCTCGCCATAATCATTACTCATCTTTTGCATTTTTCGGCGAAAAAACTAGAATTCCGCCCGATTCCCATATTTTTTGTACTATAGCCCACGCCTTCCAAGTGGTCCCAGGACCCCCGGACCCCGATCGCCTAGAAGTTTTCCGGGACATCAAACACGACCTAAGGAAATATAGTAACCGCTCTGCCATGATCATTCCTCATTTTTTGTATTTTTCGGCCAAACAACTAGAATTTCGCGCGATTCCCATACTTTCGTGTGCTATAGCCCACGCCTTCCGAGTGGTCCCGGGACCCCAGGACCCCGATCGCCTAAAAGTTTTCTGGACCATCAAATATGACCTAAGGAACCATACTCACCTCCCCACCATGAACGTTCCTCATTTTTTGCATTTTTCGGCCAAAAAACTAGAATTCCGCCCGATTCCCATATTTTCGTGTGCTATAGCCCACACCTTACGAGTGGGTCGCTCCCCCCGGACTCGGAACATTTAAAAATTTTCCAGGCCATTAAATACGACCTAAGGAAGCATAGTCACGGCCCCGCCATGATCGTTCCTTACCTTTTGAGTTTTTCGGCCAAAACTTTAGAATTCCGCCCGATTGCCATATTTTCGTGTGCTATAGCCCATGCCTTCAAAGTGGTCCAGGGACCCTCGGACCCCAATCGCCTAAAATTCTTTTGGGTCATCAAATATGACCTACGAAACCAAAGTCACCGCCCCGCCATGATCGTTCTTCATTTTTTGAATTTTTCGGCCAAAAATCTAGAATTCCGCACGATTCCCATATTTTCGTATGCTATAATAGCCCACGCCTTCCCAATGGGTAGGACCCCCAGGAGCCGGATCGCCTAAAAAATTTTCGGGCCATCAAATACGAACTAATGTACCATAGTCACCGCCCCTCCATGAACGTTCCTTGTTGTTTGCGCTTTTCAGCGACTAAAATAGAATTTCGTCTGATTCCCATATTTTCGTGTGCTATAGCCCACACCTTCCGAGTGGGCCAGGTCCCTGCACTCGGAACATCTAAAAAACTTTCGGGCCATTAAATACTACCTAAGGAACCATATCGGGCCATCAAATACGAACTAATGTACCATAGTCACCGCCCCTCCATGAACGTTCCTTGTTGTTTGCGTTTTTCAGCGAAAAAAATAGAATTTCGTCTAATTCCCATATTTTCGTGTGCTATAGCCCACACCTTCCGAGTGGGCCAGGCCCCCTGGACTCGGAATGTCTAAAAAATTTTCGGACCATTAAATACGACCTAAGGAACCATAGCCACCGCCCCGCAGTGATCATTTCTCACTTTTTGCGTTTTTCGGCCAAAACATTAGAATTCTCCCCGATTCCCATATTTTCGTGTGCTATCCCACGTCTTCAAAGTGGTCCCGGGACCCCCAGACCCCGATAGCCTAAAATATTTCCGGGCCATCAAATATGACCTAAGGATTCACCGCCTCGCCATGATCGTTCCACATGTTTTGCATTTTTCGGCCAAAAAAACTAGAATTCCGCTTGATTCCCATCTTCCAATTGGTCCCGGAACCCCCGGACCCCGGATCGCCTAAAAATTATCCGTGCCATCAAATATGACCTAAGGAACCATAATCCCCGCCCCTCCATGATCGTTCCTCATATTTTGTTTTTTTGTTCGGACAAAAAACTAGAATTCCTCCCGATTCCCATATTTTCGTGTGTTATATAGCCCACGCCTTCCTAGTGGTCCCGGGACATCCGGACCCCGATCGCCTAAAATTTTTCCGGGCAATCAAATACAACCCAAGGAACCATAGTAACCTCCCCGCCATGATCGTTCCTCATTTTGTGCGTTTTTCGGCCAAAAAACAAGAATTCCGCGTGATTCCCATATTTTCGTGTGCTATACCACGACTTCCGAGTGGGCCGGGCCAACCTCTCTCGGATCGCCTAAAAATTTTTCGGGCCATTAAATACGACCCAAGGAACCATAGTCACCGCCCTGCCATGATCATTCCTCACTTATTGCATTTTTCGGCCAAAAAACTAAAATTCCGCTCGATTCCCATATTTTCGTGTGCTGTAGCTCACGCCTTTCAAGTGGTCCCGGGACCCCCTGACCCCGATCCCCTAATATTTTTTTGGGCCATCAAATACAATCTAAGGAACCATTGTCACCACCCCGCCATGACCGTTCATTATTTTTTGCATTTTTCGGCAAAAAAACTAGAATTCCGCGCGATTCCTATATTTTCGTGTGCATAGCCCACGCCTTCCGAGTGGTCCAGGCGCCCCGGACCCCGATCGCCTAAAATTTATCCGGGCCATCAAATACGACCTAAGGAACCATACTCACCTCCCCGCCATTATCGTTCCTCATTTTTTGCATTTTTCGGCCAAAAAACTAGAATTCCGCCCGATTCCCATATTTTCGTGTGCTATAGACATGCCTTCCAAGTGGTCCCGGGAACCCCGGACCCCGATCACCTAAAATTTGTCCGGGACATCAAATACGACCTAAGGATCCATACTCACCTCCCCGCCATGATCATTCCTCATTTTTTGCATTTTTCGGCCAAAAAACTAGAATTCCACCCGATTACCATATTTTTGTGTGCTATTGCCCACGCCTTCCGAGTGGACCGCCCCCCCGGACTCGGATCGCCTAAAGTATTTTCGGGAAATCAAATAGGACCTAAGGAATCATAGTCACTGCCTCACCATGATCGTTACTCATCTTTTGCATTTTTCGGTGAAAAAACTAGAATTCCGCCCGATTCCCATATTTTTTGTGCTATAGCCCACGCCTTCCAAGTGGTCCCTGGACCCCCGGACCCCGATCGCCTAAAGGTTTTCCGGGACATCAAACATGACCTAAGGAAATATAGTAACTGCTCCACCATGATCGTTCCTCATTTTTGCATTTTTCGGCCAAACAACTAGAATTTCGCGCGATTCCCATTTTTTCGTGTGCTATAGCCCACGCCTTCCGAGTGGTCCCGGGACCCCAGGACCCCAGGAACCATACTCACCTCCTCGCCATGAACATTCCTCATTTTTTGTATTTTTCGGCCAAAAAACTAGAATTCCGCCCGATTCCCATATTTTCGTATGCTATAGCCCACACCTTACGAGTGGGCCGCCCCCCCGGACTCGGAACGTCTAAAATTTTTCTGGGCCATTAAATACGACCTAAGGAAGCATAGTCACCGCCCCGCCATGATCGTTCCTCACCTTTTGAGTTTTTCGGCCAAAAATTTAGAATTCCGCCCGATTGCCATATTTTCCTGTGCTATATAGCCCACGCCTTCAAAGTGGTCCAGGGACCCCCGGACCCCAATCGCCTAAAACTTTTCTGGGCCATCAAATATGACCTACGAAACCAAAGTCACCGCCCCGCCATGATCGTTCTTCATTTTTTGAATTTTTCGGTGAAAAAACTAGAATTCCGCACGATTCCCATATTTTCATATGCTATAATAGCCCACGCCTTCCCAATGGGTAGGGCCCCCAGGAGCCGGATCGCCTAAAAAATTTTCGGGCCATCAAATACGAACTAATGTACCATAGTCACCGCCCCTCCATGAACGTTCCTTGTTGTTTGCGCTTTTCAGCGAAAAAAATAGAATTTCGTCTGATTCCCATATTTTCGTGTGCTATAGCCCACACCTTCCGAGTGGGCCAGGCCTCCTGGACTTGGAACGTCTAAAAAATTTTCGGGCCATTAAATACGAGCTAAGGAACCATAGTCACCACCCCGCAATGATCGTTTCTCACTTTTTGCGTTTTTCGGCCTATATTTTCGTGTGCTATCCCACGCATTCAAAGTGGTCCCGGGACCCCCGGAACCCGATCGGCAAAATATATTTCCGGGCCATCAAATATGACCTAAGGAACTATAGTCACCGCCTCGCCATGATCGTTCCTCATTTTTTTCATTTTTCGGCCAAAAAAACTAGAATTCCGCCTGATTCCCATCTTCCAATTGGTCCCGGAACCCCCGGACCCCGGATCACATAAAAATTATCCGTGCCATCAAATACGACCTAAGGAACCATAATCCTCTCCCCGCCATGATCGTTCCTCATATTTTGCATTTTACGCCCAAAATTTGAATTACGCTTGATTCCCAAATTTTCGTGTGTTATAGCCTACGCGTTCCAAGTGGTCCCGGAACCCCAGGACCCCGGATCGCCTAAAATTTTTCTGGGCCATCAAATTCGACCTAGGGAACCATAATCCCCGCCCCTCCATGATCATTCCTCATATTATGCATTTTACGGCCAAACAATTAGAATTACGCCTGATTCCCATATTTTCGTGTGTCATAGCCCACGCCTTCCAATTGGTCCCGGGACCCCTGGACCCCAGATCGCCTAAAAACATTTTGGGTCATCAAGTACGACCTAAGGAACCATAGTCACCGCTCCGCCATGATCGTTCCTCTTTTTTGTTTTTTCGGCCAAAAAACTAGAATTCCGCCTGATTCCCATATTTTCGTGTGTTATAGCCCACGCCTTCCTAGTGGTCCTGGGACCACCGGACCCCGATCACCTAAATTTTTTTCGGGCCATCAAATAAGACCTAAGGAACCATAGTCACCTTCCCACCATGATCGTTCCTCATTTTTTGCATTTTTCGGCCAAAAAACTAGAATTTCGCCCGATTCCAATATTTTTATATGCTATAATAGCCCACGCCTTCCCAATGGGTAGGGCCCCCCGGAGCCGGATCGCCTAAAATTTTTTCGGGCCATCAAATACGACCTAAGGAACCATAGTCACCGCCCCGCCATGAACATTCCTAGTTGTTTGTGTTTTTCAGCGAAAAAACTAGTATTCCGTCTGATTCCCATATTTTCGTATGCCACACCTTCCGAATGGGCCGGGCCCCCTAGACTCGGAACGTCTAAAATTTTTCCGTTCCATTAAATACGACCTAAGCAACCATAGTCACCACCCCGCCAGGATCATTCCTCATTTTTTGAATTTTTCGGCCAAAAAACTAGAATTCCGTCCGTTTCCCATATTTTTGTGTGGTATTGCCCATGCCTTCCGAGTGGGCCGGGCCTCCCGGACACGTATCGCCTAAAATTATTTTAGGTCATTAAATACGACCTAATGAACCATAGTCACCGCCCTGCCATGATCGTTCCTCATTTTTGGCATTTTTCGGCCAAAACACTAGAATTCCGTCCGATTCCCATATTTGTTTGTGCTATTGCCCACGCCTTCCGAGTGGTCCCGGGACCCCCGGACCCCGATCGCTTAAAATTTTTCGGGCCATCAAATATGACCCAAGGAACCTTAGTAACCTCCCCGCCATGATCGTTCCTCAATTTTTACATTTTTCGGCCAAAAAATAAGAATTTCGCGTGATTCCCATATTTTTCTGTGTTGTAGCCCACGCCTTCCGAGTGTGCCGGGACCCCTGACTCGGATCGCCTAAAAATTTTTCGGGCCATCAAATAAGACCTAAGGAACCATAGTCACCTCCCCGCCATGATTGTTCCTCATTTTATGCATTTTTCGGCGAAAAAACTAGAATTCCGCCCGATTCCCATATTTTCATATGCTATAATAGCCCACGCCTTCCCAATGGATAGGGCCCCCCGGAGCCGGATCGCCTAAAATTTTTCCATGCCATCAAATACGACCTAAGGAACCATAGTCACTGCCCCGCCATGAACGTTCCTAGTTGTTTGCGTTTTTCAGCGAAAAAACTAGAATTCCGTCTGATTCCCATATTTTCGTATGCTATAGCCCACACATTCCGAGTGGGCCGGGCCCCCTAGACTCGGAACGTCTAAAATTTTCCGTTCCATTAAATACGACCTAAGGAAACCTAGTCGCCGCCCCGCCATGAGCGTTCCTCATTTTTTGCATTTTTCGGCCATAAAACTAGAATTCCGTCCGATTCTAATATTTCTTTTTGCTATTGCCCACGCCTTCGGAGTGATCCCGGGACCCCCGGACCCCGATCGCCTAAAATTTTTCCGGACCATCAAATATGACCTAAGAAACCATAGTCACCGCCCGCCATGATCGTTCCTCATGTTTTGCATTTTCGGACAAAAATCTAGAATTCCGCCCGATTCCCATATTTTTGTGTGCTATAGCCCACGCCTTCCAAGTGGTCCCGGGGCCCCCGGACCCCGATGGCCTAAAAGTTTTCCGGGCCATCTAACATGACCTAAGGAACCATAATAACTGCCCCGTCATGATCGTTCCTCATTTTTTGCATTTTTTTGCCAAACAGCTAGAATTCCGCGCGATTCCCATATTTTCGTGTGATAGCCCACGCTTTTCGAGTGGTCCCGGGACCACCGAACCCCGATCGCCTAAAATTTTTCCGGACCATAAAATATGACCTAAGGAACCATACTCACCGCCTCGCCATGAATGTTCCTAGTGTTTTGCGTTTTTCGGTAAAAAAACTAGAATTCCACGCGATTCCCAGATTTTTGTGTGCTATAGCCCACGCCTTCCAAGTGCTCTCGAGGACCCCCTAACCCCGATCGCCTAAAATTTTTCCGTGCCATCAAATACGGCCTAAGGAACCATAGTCACCGCCCCGCCATGAACGTTCCTAGTTGTTTGCGATTTTAAGCGAAAAAACTAGAATTCCGTCCGATTCCCATATTTTAGTATGCTATAGCCCACACCTTCCGAGTGGGCCGGGCCCCCTGGACTCGGAACGTCTAAAATTTTTCCGTTCCATTAAATACGACCTAAGGAACCATTGTCGCCGCCCCGCCATGACCGTTCCTCATTTTTTATGTTTTTCGGCCATAAAACTAGAATTCTGTCCGATTCCCATATTTTTTTATGCTATTGCCCACGCCTTCGGAGTGGTCCCGGGACCCCCGGACCCCGATCGCCTAAAATTTTTCCGGACCATCAAATGCGACCTAAGAAACCATAGTCACCGCCCGCCATGATCGTTCCTCATGTTTTGCATTTTCGGCCAAAAAACTAGAATTCCGCCCGATTCCCATATTTTTGTGTGTTATAGCCCACGCCATCCAAGTGGTCCCGGGGACCCCGGACCCCGATCGCCTAAAAATTTTCCGGGCCTTCTAACATGACCTAAGGAACCATAATAACTGCCCCGCCATGATCGTTCCTCATATTTTGCATTTCTCCGCCAAACAACTAGAATTCCGCGCGATTCTCATATTTTCATGTGATAGCCCACGCCTTCCGAGTGGTCCCGGGACCACCGGACCCCGATCGCCTAAACTTTTTCTGGACCATAAAATATGACCTAAGGAGCCATACTCACCGCCCCGCCATGAACGTTCCAAGTGTTTGGCATTTTTTGGTCAAAAAACTAGAATTTCACGCGATTCCCAGATTTTCGTGTGCTATAGCCCACGCCTTCCAAGTGCTCCCGAGGACCCCCGGACCCCGATCGCCTAAAATTTTTCCGGACCATCAAATACGACCTAAGGAACCATAATCACTGCCCCGCCATGAACGTTCCTAATTGTTTGCGCTTTTCAGCGAAAAAACTAAAATTCCGCGCCCGATTCCCATATTTTCGTGTGCTATTGCCCACACTTTCCGAGTGTGCCGGGACCCCCCGACTCGGAACGTCTAAAAATTTTTCGGGCCATTAAATACGACCTAAGGAATCATAGTCACCGCCCCGCTATGATCGTTCCTCACTTTTTGCATTTTTCGGCCAAAACATTATAATTCCACCCGATTCCCATATTTTCGTGTGCTATACCCACGCCTTCAAAGTGGTCCCGGGACCCCCGGACCCCGATCGCCTAAAATTTTTTCGGGCCATCAAATAAAACCTAAGGAACCATAGTCACCTCCCCGCCATGATCGTTCCTCATGTTTTGCATTTTTCGGCAAAAGAACTAGAATTCTGCCCGATTCCCATATTTTAGTGTGCTATAATAGCCCACGCCTTCCCAATGGGTAGGGCCCCTCGGAGTCGGATCGACTAAAAGTTTTCTGGGACTAATACGACCTAAGGAACCATAGTCACCGCCCCTCCATGAACGTTCCTAGTTGTTTGCGTTTTTCAGCAAAAAAACTAGAATTCCGTCAGATTCCCATATTTTCCGGGCCATTAAATACGACCTAAGGAAGCATAGTCCCCGCCCCGCCATGATCGTTCCTCACTTTTTGCGTTTTTCGGCCAAAAAATTAGAATTACGTCCGCTTCCCATATTTTCGTGTGCTATAGATCACGGCTTCAAAATGGTCCCGGGACCCCGATCGCCTAGAAGTTTTTCGTGCCTTCAAATAAGACTTAAGAAACCATAGTCATCGCCCCGCCATGATCGTTCCTCATTTTTTGTATTTTTCGGCCAAAAAACTAGAATTCCGCCCGATTCCCATATTTTCGTGTGCACACACAAAAATATGGGAATCGGGCAGAATTCTAGTTTTTTGGCCGAAAAATGCAAAAAATGAGGAACGATCATGGCGGAACGGTGACTATGGTTCCTTAGGTCGTATTTGATGGCCCGAAAAAAGTTTTGGCGATCCTAGTCCGGGAGACCCGGCCCACTCGGAAGGCGTGGGCTATAGCACACGAAAATATGGGAATCGGGCGGAATTCTAATTTTTTGGCCGCAAAACAAAAAATATGAGTAACGATCATGGCGAGGTGGTGACTATTGTTTCTTAGGTCGTATTTGATGGTTCGGAAAAATTTTAGGCGATCGGGGTCCGGGATTCCATACCCATTGGGAAGGCGTGGGCAATTATAGCACACGAAAATATGGGAATCGTACGGTATTCTAGTTTTTTAGCCGAAAAATGCAAACAATGAGGAATGATCATGGCGGGGCAGTTCCTATGGTTCCTTAGGTCGTATTTGATGGCCCGGAAAAATTTTAGGCGATCGGGGTCCGGGGATCCCGGGACCACTTGGAAAGCGTGGGCTGTAGCACACAAAAATATGGGAACCGGGCGGAATTCTAGTTTTTTGGCCGAAAAATGCGAAAAATGAGGAACGATCATGGCGAGGTGGTGACTATGGTTCCTTAGGTCCTATTTTATGGCCCGAAAAAACTTTAGGCAATCCGAGTACGGGGGGCTCGGCCCACTCGGAAGGTGTGGGCAATAGCAAACAATAATATGGTAATCGGGCAGAATTCTAGTGTTTTGGCCGAAAACTGCATAAAATGAGGAACGATCATGGCGGGGCGGTGACTATGGTTCCTTAGGTCGTATTTGATGGCTGGAAACTTTTTAGGTGATCGGGGTCCGGGGTTCTCGGCACCACTCGGAAAGCGTGGGCTATAGCAAATGAAAATATGGAATCGCGCGGAATTCTAGGTTTTTTGCCAAAAAATACAAAAACATAGGAACGATCATGGCGGGGCGGTGACTATGGTTTCTTAGGTCGTATTTGATGGTCCGGAAAAACTTTAGGCGATAGGGGTCCGGGGGTCTGGGACCACACGGAAGGCGTGGGCTATAGCACACGAAAATATGGGAATCGCGCGAAATTCTAGTTTTTTGGCCGAAAAACGCAAAAATGAGGAACGATCATGGCAGGGCGGTGACTATGGTTCCTTAAATCATATTTTATGGCCCGTAAAAATATTAGGCGATCGGGGTCCGGTGTTCCCGGGTCCACTTGGAAGGCGTGGGCTATAACACACGAAAATATGGTAATCGGGCGGAATTCTAGTTTTTTGGCCGAAAAATGCAAAAAATGAGGAACGATCATTGCAGAGCGGTGACTATGGTTCCTTAGGTCGTATTTGACGGCCCGAAAATTCTTTAGGCGATCCGAGTCCGGAAGGCCCGGCCCACTCGGAAGACGTGGGCTATTTAGTACACGAAAATATGGGAATCACGCGAAATTCTAGTTTTTTGACCGAAAAACGCAAAAATGGGGAATGATCATGGCGGGGTGGTAACTATGGTTCCTTAGGTCGTATTTAACGGCCCGAAAATTTTTTAGGCGATCCGAGTCCGGAAGGCCCGGCCCACTCGGAAGACGTGGGCTATTTAGCACACGAAAATATGGGAATCACGCGGAATTCTAGTTTTTTGGCCGAAAATTCAAAAAATGAGGAACGATCATTGCGGGGCGGTGACTATGGTTCCTTAGGTCGTATTTAACGGCCTGAAAATTTTTTAGGCGATTTGAGTCTGGAAGGCCCGGCCCACTCGGAAGACGTGGGCTATTTAGCACACGAAAATATGGGAATCACGCGGAATTCTAGTTTTTTGGACGAAAAATGCAAAAATGGGGAATGATCATGGCAGGGCGGTTATTATGGTTCCTTGGGTTGTATTTGATGGCCCGGAAAAATTTTAGGCGATCGGGGTCCGGGTACCGGGACCACTTGGAAGGCGTGAGCTATAGCACACGAAAATATGGGAATCGGGCGGAATTCTAGTTTTTTGGCCGAAAAATGCAAAATATTAGCAACGATCATGGCAGGGCGGTGACTATTGTTCCTTAGGTCGTATTTGATGGCCCGAAAAATTTTTAGGCGATCCGTGTCTGGTAGGCCCGGCCCACTCGGAAGGCTTGGGCAATAACACACGAAAATATGGGAATCGGGCGGAATTCTAGTTTTTTGGACGTAAAATGCAAAAAATGAGGACCGATCATGGTGGAGCGGTGACTATGGTTCCTTAGGTCGTATTTGTTGGCCCAGAAAAATATTAGGCGACCGGGGTCCGAGGTTCCCGGGACCACTTGGAAGGCGTGGGCTGTAGCACACAAAAATATGGGAATCGAGCGGAATTCTAGGTTTTTGGCTGAAAAATGCAAAAAATGAGGAACGATCATGGCGGGGCGGTGAATATGGTTCCTTAGGTCGTATTTGATGGCCCGGAAAAATTTTAGGCGATCCGAGTCCTGGAGGCCCGACCCACTCGGAAGGCGTGGACAATAGTAGACGAAAATATGGGAATCACGCGGAATTCTAGTTTTTTGGCAGAAAAATGCAAAAAATGAGGAACGATCATGGCGGGGTGGTTACTATGGTTCCTTGGGTCGTATTTTATGGCCCAAAAAAATTTAGGCGATCAGGGTCCGGGGGTCCCGGGACCACTTTGAAGGCGTGTGCTATACACACGAAAATATGGGAATCGGGCAGAATTCTAGTTTTTTGGCCGAAAAATGCAAAAAATGAGGAACGATCATGGCGGAACGGTGACTATGGTTCCTTAGGTCGTATATGATGGCCCAAAAAAAGTTTTGGCGATCCTAGTCCGGGAGACCCGGCCCACTCGGAAGGCGTGGGCTATAGCACACGAAAATATGGGAATCGGGCGGAATTCTAGTTTTTTGGCCGCAAAACACAAAATATGAGTAACGATCATGGCGAGGCGGTGACTATTGTTTCTTAGGTCGTATTGGATGGTCCGGAAAAATTTTAGGCGATCGGGGTCCGGGATTCCTTACCCATTGGGAAGGCGTGGGCAATTATAGCACACGAAAATATGGGAATCGTACGGAATTCTAGTTTTTTAGCCGAAAAATGCAAACAATGAGGAATGATCATGGCGGGGCAGTTCCTATGGTTCCTTAGGTCGTATTTGATGGCCCGGAAAAATTTTAGGCGATCGGGGTCCGGGGATCCCGGGACCACTTGGAAAGCGTGGGCTATAGCACACAAAAATATGGGAAACGGGCGGAATTCTAGTTTTTTGGCCGAAAAATGCGAAAAATGAGGAACGATCATGGCGAGGCGGTGACTATGGTTCCTTAGGTCGTATTTGACGGCCCGAAAAATTTTTAGGCGATCCGAGTCCGGAAGGCCCGGCCCACACGGAAGACGTGGGCTATTTAGCACACGAAAATATGGGAATCATGCGGAATTATAGTTTTTTGGCCGAAAAATGCAAAAATGGGGAACGATCATGGAGGGGCGGTTATTATGGTTCCTTGGGTCGTATTTGATGGCCCGAAAAAATTTTAGGGGATCGGGGTCCGGGCGTACCGGGACCACTCGGAAGGCGTGAGCTATAGAACACGCAAATATGGGAATCGGGCGGAATTCTAGTTTTTTGGCCGAAAAATGCAAAATATTAGCAATGATCATGGCGGGGCGGTGACTATGGTTCCTTAGGTCGTATTTGATGGCCCGGAAAATTTTTAGGCGATCCGAGTCTGGTAGGCCCGGCCCACTCGGAAGACTTGGGCAATAACACACGAAAATATGGGAATCGGGCGGAATTCTAGTTTTTTGGACGTAAAATGCAAAAAATGAGGACCGATCATGGTGGAGCGGTAACTATGGTTCCTTAGGTTGTATTTGTTGGCCCAGAAAAATATTAGGCGACCGGGGTCCGAGGTTCCCGGGACCACTTGGAAGGCGTGGGCTGTAGCACACAAAAATATGGGAATCGAGCGGAATTCTAGGTTTTGGCCGAAAAATGCAAAAAATGAGGAACGATCATGGCAGGGCTGTGAATATGGTTCCTTAGGTCGTATTTGATGTCCCGGAAAAATTTTAGGAGATCCGAGTCCTGGAGGCCCGACCCACTCGGAAGGTGTGGGCAATAGTAGACGAAAATATGGGAATCACGCGGAATTCTAGTTTTTTGGCAGAAAAACGCAAAAAATGAGGAACGATCATGGCGGGGTGGTTACTATGGTTCCTGGGGTCGAATTTTATGGCCCGAAAAATTTTTAGGCGATCGGGGTCCGGGGGTCCCGGGACCATTTGGAAGGCGTGAGCTATAACACACGAAAATATGGGAATCGGGCAGAATTCTAGTTTTTTGGCCGAAAAATGCAAAAAATAAGGAACGATCATGGCGGAAAGGTGACTATGGTTCCTTAGGTCGTATTTAATGGCCCGAAAAGAGTTTAGGCGATCCGAGTCCGGGAGACCCGGCCCACTCGAAGGCGTGGGCTATAGCACACGAAAATATGGGAATCGGGCGGAATTCTAGTTTTTTGACCGAAAAACACAAAATATGAGTAACGATCATGGCGGGGCGGTGATTATGGTTTCTTAGGTCATATTTGATGGTCCGGAAAAATTTTAGGCGATCGGGGTCCGGGATTCCCTACCCATTGGGAAGGCGTGGGCAATTATAGCACACGAAAATATGGGAATCGTACGGAATTCTAGTTTTTTAGCCGAAAAATGCAAACAATGAGGAACGATCATGGCGGGGAGGTGAATATGGTTGCTTAGGTCTTATTTGATGGCCCGAATAAAATTTAGATGATCCGAGTCCCGGGGGGCCGGCCCACTCGGAAGGTGTGGGCTATAGCACACGAAAATATGGGAATGGGGCGGAATTGTAGTTTTTTGGCCGGAAATCACAATAAGTGAGGAACGATCATGGCGGGGCAGTTCCTATGGTTCCTTATGTCGTATTTGATAGCCTGGAAAAATTTTAGGCGATCGGAGTCCGAGGATCCCGGGACCACTTGGAAAGTGTGGGTTATAACACACAAAAATATGGGAACCGGGCGGAATTCTATTTTTTTGGCCGAAAAATGCGAAAAATGATGAACGATCATGGCGAGGTGGTGACTATGGTTCCTTAGGTCCTATTTTATGGCCCAAAAAAACTTTAGGCGATCCGAGTACGGGGGGCTCGGCCCACTCGAAAGGCGTGGGCAATAGCACACAATAATATGGTAATCGGGCGGAATTCTAGTGTTTTGGCCGAAAACTGCATAAAATGAGGAACGATCATGGCGGGGCGGTGACTATGGTTCCTTAGGTCGTATTTGATGGCTGGAAAATTTTTAGGCGATCGGGGTCCGGGGTTCCCGGGACCACTCGGAAGGCGTGGGCTATAGCAAATGAAAATATGGAATCGCGCGGAATTCTAGGTTTTTTGCCAAAAAATACAAAAACATAGGAACGATCATGGCGGGGCGGTGACTATGGTTCCTTAGGTCGTATTTGATGGTCCGGAAAAACTTTAGGCGATAGGGGTCCGGGGGTCTAGGACCACTCGGAAGGCGTGGGCTATAGCACACAAAAATATGGGAATCGCGCGGAATTCTAGTTTTTTGGCCGAAGCACGCAAAAAATGAGGAACGATCATGGCAGGGCGGTGACTATGGTTCCTTAAATCATATTTTATGGCCCATAAAAATATTAGGCGATCGGGGTCCGGGGTTCCCGGGACCACTTGGAAGGCGTGGGATATAACACACAAAAATATGGGAATCGAGCGGAATTCTAGTTTTTTGGCCGAAAAATGCAAAAAATAAGGAACGATCATTGCGGGGCGGTGACTATGGTTTCTTAGGTCGTATTTGACGGCCTGAAAAAATTTTAGGCGATCCGAGTCCGGAAGGCCCGGCCCACTCGGAAGACGTGGGCTATTTAGCACACGAAAATATGGGAATCACGCGGAATTCTAGTTTTTTGGACGAAAAACGCAAAAATGGGGAACGATCATGGCGGGGCGGTTATTATGGTTCCTTGGGTCGTATTTGATGGCCCAGAAAAATTTTAGGCGATCGGGGTCCGGGGGTACCGGGACCACTTGGAAGGCGTGAGCTATAACACACGAAAATATGGGAATCGGGCGGAATTCTAGTTTTTTGGCCGAAAAATGCAAAATATTTGCAACGATCATGGCGGGGCGGTGACTATGGTTCCTTAGATCGTATTTGATGGCCCGAAAAAATTTTAGGCGATCCGAGTCTGGTAGGCCCGGCCCACTCGGAAGGCTTGGGCAATAACACACGAAAATATGGGAATCGGGTGGAATTCTAGTTTTTTGGACGTAAAGTGCAAAAAATGAGGACCGATCATGGTGGGGCGGTGACTATGGTTCCTTAGGTCGTATTTGATGGCCCAGAAAAATATTAGGTGACTGGGGTCCGAGGTTCCCGAGACCACTTGGAAGGCGTGGGCTGTAGCACACAAAAATATGGGAATCGAGCGGAATTCTAGGTTTTTGGCCGAAAAATATAAAAAATGAGGAACAATCATGGCGGGGCGGTGAATATGGTTCCTTAGGTCGTATTTGATGGCCCGGAAAAATTTTAGGCGATCCGAGTCCTGGAGGCCCGACCCACTCGGAAGGCGTGGGCAATAGTAGACGAAAATATGAGAATCACGCGGAATTCTAGTTTTTTGGCAGAAAGACGCAAAAAATGAGGAACGATCATGGCGGGGTGGTTACTATGGTTCCTTGGGTCTTATTTTATGGCCCGAAATTTTTTTAGGCGATCGGGGTCCGGGGGGTCCCGGGACCACTTGGAAGGCGTGTGCTATAACACACGAAAATATGGGAATCGGGCAGAATTCTTGTTTTTTGGCAGAAAAATGCAAACAATGAGGAACGATCATGGCGGAACGGTGACTATGGTTCCTTAGGTCGTATTTGATGGCCCAGAAAAAGTTTAGGCGATCCGAGTCCGGGAGACCCGGCCCACTCGAAGGCGTGGGCTCTAGCACACGAAAATATGGGAATCGGGCAGAATTCTAGTTTTTTCGACGTAAAATGCAAAAAATGAGGACTGATCATGGTGGGGCGGTGACTATGGTTCCTTAGGTCGTAAATGATGGCCCAGAAAAATATTAGGCGACCGGGGTCCGAGGTTCCCGGGACCACTTGGAAGGCGTGGGCTGTAGCACACAAAAATATGGGAATCGAGCAGAATTCTAGGTTTTTGGCCGAAAAATACAAAAAATGAAGAACGATCATGGCGGGGCGGTGAATATGGTTCCTTAGGTCGTATTTGATGGCCCGGAAAAATTTTAGGCGATCCGAGTCCTGGAGGCCCGACCCACTCGGAAGGCGTGGGCAATAGTAGACGAAAATATGGGAATCACGCGGAATTCTAGTTTTTTGGCAGAAAAATGCAAAAAATGAGGAACGATCATGGCGGGGTGGTTACTATGGTTCCTTGGGTCGTATTTTATGGCCCGAAAAAGTTTTAGGTGATCGGGCGGAATTCTAGTTTTTTGGCCGTAAAACACAAACAAATGAGGAATGGTCATGGCAAGGCGGTGACTATGGTTCTTTAGGTCATATTTGATGGCCCGAAAATTTTTTAGGTGCTTCGAGTCCGGGCGGCCCGGACCCACTCGGAAGGCATGGGCTATAGCACACGAAAATATGAGAATGGGGCGGAATTCTAGTTTCTTGGCAATAAAATGCAAAAAAAGGAACGGTCATGGCGGGGCGGTGACTATAGTTCCTTAGGTCATATTTGATGGCCCGAAAAAATTTAAGGAAATCGGGGTAAGGGAGGCCCGTGCCCACACGGAAGGCATGTGCTATAACACACGAAAATATGGGAATCGGTCGGTATTCGACATATTCTTGGCCATAATACGCAACTAAATAAGGAACGGTCATGACGAGGTGGTGACTATGGTTCTTTAGGTCGTATTTGATGTCCCAAAAAAAATTTAAGCGATCCGAGTCCGGGGGGCCCAGCTCACTCGGAAGGCCTGGGGTATAGCACACGAAAATATGGAAATCGGGCGGAATATTAGTTTTTTGGCCGTAAAACGCAAAAAATGAGGAACAATCATTGCGGAGCTGTAACAATGGTTCCTTAGATCGTATTTCATGGCCCAAAAAAATTTTAGGCGATCGGGGTCCGGGGGCCCTCGCCCACTCGAAAGGTGTGGGCATAGCACGCGAAAATATGGGAATCGGGCAGAATTCTAATTTTTTGGCTGGAAAACGCAAAGAAAACGAGAAACGGTCATCGCGCGGCGGTGACTATTGTTCCTTAGGTCGTATTTGATGGCCCAGAAAAATTGTAGGCAATCCGGTTTTACGGGGCCCGTGCCCACTCGGAAGGCGTGGGCTATAACACACGAAAATATGGGAATCGAGGACAATTCTAGTTTTTTGGCCGTAAAACGCAAAACAACGCAGAACGATCATGGCAGGGCAGTGGCTATGGTTCAATAGGTCGTATTTGATGGCCCATAAAAATTTAAGGCTATTCGGGTCCGGGCCCAATCCGAAGGCGTGTGCTATAGCACACGAAAATATGGGAATCGAGCGGAATTCTAGTTTATTGGCCGTAAAACGCAAAAAAATGAGGAACGGTCATAGCGGGGCAGTGACTATTATTCCTAAGGTTGTATTTGATGGCCCGTAAAATTTAAGGCGATCCGGGTCTGGGGGGGCCCGACCCACTCGAAAGGCGGCACACGAAAAAATTGTAATCGGGCTGAATTTTAGTTTTTTGGCCGTAAATCAAACACAAATGAGGAACGGTCATGTTTGGGCAGTGACTATGGTTCCTTAGGTCGAATTTGTTGGCCCAGATAAATTTTAGGCGATCAGGGTCCGAGGGGCACGTGACCACTCGGAAAGCATGGGCCAGCACAAGAAAATATGGGAATCGAGCGGAATTCTATTTTTTTGGCCGTAAAACGCAAAACAATGAGGAATGGTCATGGAAAGGCGGTGACTATGGTTTTTTAGGTCATATTTGATGGCCCGAAATTTCTTTAGGTGCTTCGAGTCCGGGCGGCCCGGACCCACTCGGAAGGCATGGGCTAGCACACGAAAATATGAGAATGGGGCAGAATTCTAGTTTCTTGGTCGTAAAATGCAAAAAAAGGAACGGTCATGGCGGGGCGGTGACTATGGTTCCTTAGGTCATATTTTATGTCCCGAAAAAATTGTAGGCGATCTGGTTCCGGGGGGCCTTTGCCCGCTCGAAGGCGTGGGCAATAGCACACAAAAATATGGGGATCAGGCGGAATTCTTATTTTTTGTCCGTATAACGCAAACAAAATGAGGAGAGGTCATGGCAGTACAGTGACTATGGTTCCTTAGGTCGTATTTGATGGCCCGAAAAATTTTTAGGCGTTACGGGTCCAGGGGCCCCTGCCCAATGGGAAGGCGTGGGATATATCACACGAAAATATGGGAATCGGGCGGAATTCTAGTTTCCTGGCCGTAAAACCCAAAACAATGAGGAACGGTGATGGCGGGGTGGTGACTATAGTTTCTTAGGTATTATTTGATAGCCCGAAAAACTTTTAGGCGATCGGGGTCCGGGGGGCCCGAACCCACTCGGAAGGCGTGGGCTATAGCACACAAAAATATGGGAATCATGCCGAATTCTAGTTTTTTGGCCGTAAAACGCAAAAAATGAGGAAAGGTCATGTCGGGGCAGTGACTATGGTTCCTTAGTTCGTATTTGATGGCCTGGGAATTTTTAGGCGATACGGGTCCGGGGGGCCCTGTCCAATGGGAAGGCGTGGGCTATATATCACGAAAATATGGGAATGAAGCGGAATTCTTGTTTTTTGGCTGTAAAATGCAAAACAACCAGGAACGGTCATGGCGAGGTGGTGACTATGGTTCTTTAGATCATATTTGATGTTCCAAAAAATTTTGAGGCGATCCGAGTCCGGAGGGGGGGGGATCGAAAGGCGTGGGCTATAGCACACGAAAATATGGGAATCAGGTGGAATTCTAGTTTCTTGGCCGTAAAACGCAAAACAATGAGGAACGGTCATGGCGGGGCGAGGTGGTGACTATGGTTCTTTAGATCATATTTGATGGCCCGAAAACATTTTAGGCGATCCGAGTCCAGGGGGGCGGCCCACTCGAAAGGCGTGGGCTATAGCACATGAAAATATGGGAATCAAGCGGAATTCATGTTTTTTGGCCGTAAAATGCAAAAAATGAGGAATGATCATGGCGGAGCAGTAACTATGGTTCCTTATATCGTATTTCATGGCCTAGAAAATTTTTAGGCGATCGGGGTATGGGGTCCCGCGGCCACTCGGAAGGCGTGGGCATAGCACACAAAAATATGGGAATCGGGTGGAATTCTAGTTTTTTGGCCGCAAAACGCAAAACAAAATGAGGAACGGTCATGGCGCGGGCGGTGACTATTGTTCCTTAGGTCGTATTTGATGGACCGGAAAAATTGTAGGCGATCCGGTTCCGGGGGGCCCGTGCCCACTCGGATGGTGTGGGCTATAGCACACAAAAAAATTGGAATCAGGCGGAATTCTAGTTTTTTGGCCGTATAATGCAAAATAACGAGGAGAGGTCATGGCGGTGCAGTGACTATGGTTCCTTAGGTCGTATTTGAAGGCCCGAAAATATTTTAGGCGATACGGGTCTGGGGGGCCTGCCCAATGGGAAGGCGTGGGATATATCACACGAAAATATGGGAATCGGGCAGAATTCTAGTTTCTTGGCTGTAAAATGCAAAACAATGAGGAACGGTCATGGCGGGGCGGTGACTATAGTTTCTTAGGTATTATTTGATAGCCCAGAAAACTTTTAGGCAATCGGGGTCCGGGGGGCCCGAACCCACTGGGAAGGCGTGGGCTATAGCACACAAAAATACGGGAATCGTGCCGAATTCTAGTTTTTTTGCCAAAAAATGCAAAAAAAGAGGAGAGGTCGGGGCTGGGTAGTGACTATGGTTCCTTAGGTCATATTTGATGGCCCGGAAAATTTTTATGCGATCCAGGTTTGAGGGGCCCTCCCCAATGGGAAGGCGTGAGATATATCACACGAAAATATGGGAATCGGGTGGAATTCTAGGTTTTTGGCCGTAAAACGCAAAAAAAACCAGGAACGGTCATGGCGAGGTGGTGACTATGGTTCTTTAGATCATATTTGATGGACCGAAAATTTTTTAGGCGATCCGAGTCCAGGGGGCCGGCCCACTCGAAAGGCGTGGGCTATAGCACATAAAAATATGGGAATCATACGGAATTCAAGTTTTTTGGCCGTAAAATGCAAAAAATGAGGAATGATCATGGCGCAGCAGTAACTATGGTTCCTTATATCGTATTTCATGGCCTAGAAAATTTTTAGGCGATCGGGGTCCGGGGTCCCGCGGCCACTCGGAAGGCGTGGGCATAGCACACGAAATTATAGGAATCGGGTGGAATTCTAATTTTTTGGCCGCAAAACGCAAAACAAAATGAGGAACGGTCATGGCGGGGGCGGTGACTATTGTTCCTTAGGTCGTATTTGATGGACCGGAAAAATTGTAGGCGATCCGGTTTCGGGGGGCCCGTGCCCACTCGGACGGCGTGGGCTATAGCATACGAAAATATTAGAATCAGGCGAAATTCTAGTTTGTTGGCAGTATAACGCAAAATAACGAGGAGAGGTCATGGCGGTGCAATGACTATAGTTCCTTAGGTCGTATTTGAAGGCTCAAAAATATTTTAGGCCATACGGGTCCGGGGGCCCTGCCCAATGGGAAGGCGTGGGATATATCACACGAAAATATGGGAATCGGGCGGAATTCTAATTTCTTGGCCGTAAAACGCAAAACAATGAGGAACGGTCATGGCAGGGCGATGACTTTAGTTTCTTAGGTGTTATTTGATAGCCCGAAAAACTTTTAGGCGATCGGGGTCCAGGAGGCCCAGACCCACTCGAAAGGCGTGGGCTATAGCATACAAAAATATGGGAATCGTGCCGAATTCTAGTTTTTTGGCCGAAAAATGCAAAAAAAGAGGAGAGGTCGGGGCGGGGTAGTGACTATGGTTCCTTAGGTCATATTTGATGTCCCAGAAAGTTTTTAGGCGATCCAGGTTCTAGCGGCCCTGCCCACTAGGAAGGCGTGGGATATATCACACAAAAATATGGGAATCGCGCGGAATTCTAGTTTTTTGCCGTAAAACGCAATAAAACCAGGAACAGTCATGGCGAGGTGGTGACTATTAGTTTTTGGATCGTATTTGATGGCCCGAAAAGTTTTTAGGCGATCCGAGTCCCGGGGGGGGGCACTCGAAAGGTGTGGGCTATAGCACACGAAAATATGGGAATCGGGCGGAATTCAAGTTTTTTTGCCATAAAATGCAAATAAATGAGGAAAGGTCATGGTGGAATGGTGAATATGGTTCCTTATGTCGTATTTCACGGCCCGAAAAAATTTAAGGCGATCCAGGGTTCGGAGAAGCCCGGCCTACCCGGAAGGCGGCACACGAAAATATGGAAATCGCGCGGAATTCTAGTTTCTTGGCCGTAAAATGCAAAATAGAACGAGGAACGGTCATGGAGGGGTGGTGACTATGGTTCCATATGTCGTATTTGATGGCCCGAAAAAATTTAAGGCGATCCAGGTTTGGAGGGGCCCGACCCACTCGGAACGCGACACACGAAAATATGGTAATCGGGCAGAATTTTAGTTTTTTGGCCGTAAAACGCAAAATAAGAGGTACGGTCATGGCAGGGCGGTGACTATGGTTCCTTATGTCATATTTGATGGCCCGAAAACGTTTTAGGCGATCGGGTTCCGGGGGCCCTAGGCCCACTCAGGAGGCGTGGGCTATAGCACACGAAAATATGGAAATCGGGCGGAATTCTAGTTATTTGGCCGTAAAACGCAAAAAAAGGAGTAGAGGTCGTGGCAGAAGCAGTGACTATGGTTCTTTAGGTCATATTTGATGGCCCAGAAAAATTTTAGGCGATCCGGGTTCGGGGGGCCCTGCCCACTAGGAAGGCGTGGGCTATATCATACGAAAATGTGGGAATCGCGCGAAATTCTAGTTTTTTGGCGAGGCGGTGACTATGGTTCTTTAGATTATATTTGATGGCCCGAAAATTTTTTAGGCGATCCGAGTCTAGGGGGCCGGCCCACTCGAAAGGCGTGGGCTATAGCATATGAAAATATAGGAATCAGGCGAAATTCAAGTTTTTTGGCCGTAAAATGCAAAAAATGAGGAATGATCATGGCGGAGCCGTAACTATGGTTCCTTATATCGTATTTCATGGCCTGGAAAAATTTTACGGGGTCCGGGGGCCCGCGCCCACTCGGAAGGCATGGGCATAGCCCACGAAAATATGGGAATCGGGCAGAATTTTAGTTTTTTGGCCGAAAAATGCAAAAAATGAGGAATGATCATGGCGGAACGGTGACTATGGTTCCTTAGGTCGTATTTGATGGCCCGGAAAAAGTTTAGGCGATCCGAGTCCGGGAGACCCGGCCCACTCGGAAGGCGTGGGCTATAGCACACGAAAATATGGGAATCGGGCAAAATTCTAATTTCTTGGCCGTAAAACGCAAAACAATGAGGAACGGTCATGGCGGGGCGGTAACTATGGTTTGTTAGGTATTATTTGATAGCCCGGAAAATTTTTAGGCGATCTGGGTTTGGGGGCTTGGTCCCACTAGAAAGGCATGGGCGCACACGAAAATATGGGAATCGTGCGGAATTCTAGTTTTTTGGCCGTAAAACGCAAAACAACGAGGAAAAGTCATGTCAGGGCAATGACTATGGTTCCTTAGGTCGTATTTGATGACCTGGGAAATTTTTAGGCGATCCGGGTCCGGGGGCCCCTGCCCAATGGGAAGGCGTGGGCTATATATCACGAAAATATGGGAATAAGGCGGAATTCTAATTTTTTGGCCGTAAAACGCAAAAACACCAGTAACGGTCATGGCGAGATGGTGAATATGGTTTTTGAGATCGTATTTGATGGCCAAAAAATATTTTAGGCGATCCGAGTCCGGGCGGGGGGGGGGGGGGGGCAATCGAAAGGCGTGGGCTATAGCACACAAAAATATGGGAATCTGGCGTAATTCTAGTTTTTTGGCCGTAAAACGCAAAAAATGAGGAATGATCTTGGTGGAGCGGTGACTATGGTTCCTTAGATTGTATTTCATGGCCCGTCAAATTTTAGGCGATCGGGGGCCCGCGCCCACTCGGAAGGCGTGGGCATAGCACACGAAAATATCAGAATCGGGCGGGAATTCTAGTTTTTTGGCTGTAAAACGCAAAACAAAAGAGAAACCGTCATGGAGAAGCGGTGACTATAGTTTATTAGATCGTATTTGATGGCCCGAAAAAGTTTTAGGCGATCCGGGTTTGGGTGGCCCTATCCACTGGGAAGGCATGGGCTATATCACACGAAAATATGGGAATCAGGCGGAATTCTAGTTTTTTGGTCGTAAAACGCATAACAACGAGGAACGGTCATGGCGAGGAGGTGACTATGGTTCTTTAGGTTGTATTTGATGGCCCAGAAGAATTTAAGGCGATCCAGGTCTTGAGGTGTCCGGCCCACTCAGAAGGCGGCACACGAAAATATGGTAACCGGGCTGAATTCTAGTTTTTTGGCCGTAAAATGCAAAACAATGATTAATAGTCATGGTTCCTTAGCTCGTATTTGATGGCCTAGAAACATTTTAGGTGATCAGGGTCCGGGGGGCCCGGGCCCACTCGGAAGGTGTTGGCTATAGCACACGAAAATATGGGACTTAAGCAAAATTCTATATTTTTTACCGTAAAACGCAAAAGAATGAGGAACGGTCATGGAAAGGCGATGACTATGGTTCATTAGGTCATATTTGATGGCCCGAAAAAATTTTAGGCGATCCGAGTCCGGGCGGCCCGGACTCACTCGGAAGGCATGGGCTATAACACACGAAAGTATGGAAATCGGGCGGAATTCTAGTTTCTTGGCCGTAAAAGGCACAAAAACGAGGAAAGTTCATGGTGGAACGGTGAATATGGTTCCTTAGGTCATATTGGATGGCCCGAAAAAATTTAAGGCGTTCTGGGTTCGGAGGGGCCTGGCCTACCCGAAAGGCGGCACCCAAAAATATGGGAATCGGGCAAAATTCTAATTTTTTGGCTGGAAAAAGAAAAAGAACTAGGAACGTTCATGGCGAGGTGGTGACTATGGTTCCTTAGGTCATATTTGATGGCGCGGAAAAATTTTAGGGGATCCGAATCCTGGGGGCCCGTGGCCACTCGGAAGGTGTGGGCTATAACATACAAAAATATGGGAATCACGGAGAATTCTAGTTTTTTGGCCTTAAAATGCAAAACAACGAGGAACAGTCATGGCGGGGCGGTGGATATGGTTCCTTAGGTCGTATTTGATGGCCCATAAAATTTTTAGGCTATTCGGGTCCGGGCGGCCCGGGCCCACTCAAAAGGCGTGGGCGATAACACACGAGAATATGGGAATCGTGTGGAATTCTAGTTTCTCGGCCGTAAAACGCAAAACAAATGAGGAACAGTCATGGAGGGGCGGTGACTATGGTTCCTTATGTCGTATTTGATGGCTCAAAACAATTTAAGGCGATCCAGGTCTGGAGGGGCCCGATCTACTCGTAACGCGGCACACAAAAATATGGTAATCGGGCTGAATTTTAGTTTTTTGGCCGTAAAATGCAAAAAATGAGGTACGGTCATGGTGGGGCAGTGACAATGGTTCCTTATGTCGTATTTGATGGCCCAGAAAAATTTTAGGCGATCGGGGTCCGGGGGCCCTGGGCCCACTCAGAAGTCGTGGGCTATAACACACGAAAATTTGGGAATCGAGCAGAATTCTAGTTTTTTTTACGTAAACGCAAAAAAAGACTAGAGGTCATAGCGAGGAAGTGACAATGGTTACTTAGGTCATATTTGATGGCCAGGAAAATTTTTAGGCGATCCGGGTTCAGGGGGCCTGCCCACTAGTAAGGCGTGGGCTATATCACACGAAAATGTGGGAATCGCGCAGAATTCTTGTTGTTTGGCTGTAAAACGCAAAAAAAATAGGAACGGTCATGGCGAGAAAGTGACTATGGTTCTTTAAATCGTATTTAATGTCCCGAAAAAACATTATACGATCCGATTCCGAGGGGCCGACCTACTCGAAAGGCGTGGGCTTTAGCACACGAAAATATGGGAATCAGGCGGAATTCAAGCTTTCTGGCCGTAAAACGCAAAAATGAGGAACGATCATGGCGGAGTAGTAACTATGGTTCCTTAGATCGTATTTCATGGCCCGGCAAATTTTTAGGCGATCGGGGTCCGGGGGAACGCACCCACTCGGAAGGCGTGGGCATAGCACACGAAAATATGGGAATCGAGTGGAATTCTAGTGTTTTGGCTGCAAGACGCAAAACAAAACGAGGAACGGTCATTGCAGGGTGGTGGATAAGGTTCATTAGGTCGTATTTGATGGCCCATAAAAATTTAAGGCTATTCGGGTCCGGGCGGCCCGAGCCCACTCCGAAGGCGTGGGCTATCGCACACAAAAATTTGGGAAACGGGCGAAATTCTAGTTTCTTGGCCGTAAAATGCAAAAGAACGAGGAATGGTCATAGCGGGGCAGTGACTATGGTTCCTTAGGTCGTGTTTGATGGCCCGAAAAATTTAAGGCGATCCGAGTCTGGAGGGGCCCGACCCACTCGCAAGGCCACACACGAAAATATGGTAATCGGGCTGAATTTTAGTTTTTTGGTTGTAAAACGCTAACAAATGAGGAACGATCATGGTGTGGCGGTGACAATGGTTCCTTAGGTCAAATTTGATGGCCCGGAAAATTTTTAGGCGATCAGGGTCCGAGGGGCCCTTGCCCACTCGGAAAGCGTGGTATAGAACACGAAAATATGGGAATCGGGCGAAATTCTAGTTTTTTGGCCGTAAAACGCAATAAAATGAGGAGAGGTCATGGAGGGGCAGTGACTATTGTTCCTTAGGTCATATTTGATGGCCCAGAAAATTTTTAGGCGATCTGGGTTCGGCGGGCCCTGCCCATTGGGAAGGCGTGGGCTATATCACACGAAAATATGGGAATCGGGCGGAATTCTAGTTTTTTGGTCGTAAAACGCAAAAAAATGAGAAATGGTCATGGCGAGGTGGTGAATATATTTCTTTAGATCGTATTTGATGGTCCGAAAAATTTTTAGGCGATCCGGGTTCGGATGGCCCTGCCCACTGGGAAGGCTTGGGCTATATCACACGAAAATATGGGAATGAGGCGGGATTCTAGTTTTTTGGCCGTAAAATGCAAAATAACAAGGAACGGTCATGGAGAGGCTGTGAATATGGTTCTTTAGGTTGTATTTGATGGCCCGGAAAAATATAAGGCGATCCGGGTCTTGAGGGTCCTGGCCCACTAAGAAGACGGCACACCAAAATATGGTAATCGGGGTGAATTCTAGTGATTTGGTCGTAAAATGCAAAGAAATGAGGAACGGTCATGGTTCCTTAGGTCGTATTTGATGGCCTAGAATTATTTTAGGTGATTGGGGTTCGGGGCCCCGGGCCCACTCGGAAGACATGGTCTATAGCACACGAAAATATGGGAATCGGGCGGAATTCTATGTTTTTTTGCCGTAAAACGCAAAAGAATGAGGAACGGTCATGGAAAGGCGGTGACTATGGTTCTTTAGGTCATATTTAATAGCCCGAAAAATTTTTAGGCGATCCGAGTCAGGGCGGCCCGGACCCACTCGGAAGGCATGGGCTATAGCTCACGAAAATATGGGAATCGGGCGGAATTCTAGTTTCTTGGCCGTAAAACGCAAAAAAACGAGGAAATGTCATGGTGGAACGGTAATTATGGTTCCTTAGGTCGTATTTGATGGCCCGAAAAACTTTAAGGCGATTCGGGTTGGGAGAAGCCTGGCCTACTCGGAAGGCGGCACACGAAAATATGGAAATCGGGAGGAATTCTAGTTTTTTGGCCAGAAAAAGCAAAATAACGAAGAATGGACATGGTGGGGCATTGGCTATGGTTCCTTAGGTTGTATTTGATGGCCCAAAAATTTTTAATTCTAGTCGGGTTCGGCCGACTCGTGCCCACTCAGAAGGCGTGGGCTAGAGCACACGAAAATATGAGAATCGGGCGAAATTCTAGTTTCTTGGCCGTAAAACGCAAAACAAACGAGGAACGGACATGGAGGGGCGGTGAATATGGTTCCTTATGTCGTATTTGATGGCCCAAATTTTTTTTAGGTGATCCAGGTCTGGAGGGGCCCGGCCCATTCGGAACGCGGCACACGAAAATATGGTAATCGGGTTGAATTCTAGTTTTTTGGCCGTAAAACGCAAACCAATGAGGTACGGTCATGGCTGGGCTGTGACTACGGTTTCTTATGTCGTATTTGATGGCCTGGAAATATTTTAGGCGATCGGGGTCCGGGGGCCTCGGGCCCACTCGGAAGGCGTGGGCTATATTACACAAAAATATGGGAATCGGGCGGAATTCCAATTTTTTGGCCGTAAAACGCAAAAAAAGAGGAGAGGTCGTGGAGGGACTGTGACTATGGTTCCATAGGTCATATTTGATGGCCCGAAAAAATTTTAGGCGATCCGGGTTCAGGGGGACCTGCCCACTGGGAAGGCGTGGGCTATATCACATGAAAATATAGGAATCGCACATAATTCTAGTTTTTTTGCCGTAAAACGCAAAACAACCAGGAACGGTCATGGTGAGGCGGTGACTATGCTTCTTTAGATAGTATTTGATTGCCCAAAAATATTTTAGGCGATCCGAGTCCGGGGGGCCGACCCACTCTAAAGGCGTGGGCTATAGCACACGAAAATTTGGGAATCAGGCGGAATTCAAATATTTTGGCCGTAAAACGCAAAGAATGAGGACCGATCATGGCGATGCGGTAAATATGGTTCCTTAGATCGTATTACATGCCCCGGAAAATTGTTAGGCGATCAGGGTCCGGGTGCCCGCGCCCACTCGGAAGACATGAGCATAGCACACGAAAATATGGGAATCGCACGAAATTCCAATTTTTTGGCCGTAAAATGCAAAACAACGAGGAACGGTCATGGCAGGGCGGTGACTGTGGTTCCTTATGTCGTATTTGATGGCCCGAAAAGTTTTTTGGCGATCATGGTCCGGGGGCCCCAGGCTCACTCGGAAGGCGTGGCAAGACGGTGAATATGGTTCTTTAGGTTTTATTTTATGGCCTGGAAATTGTTTTAGGCAATCCGGGTCTTGAGGGGCCTGATCCACTCAGAAGGCGGCACACAAAAATAAGGTAATCAGGGTGAATTCTAGTTTTTTGGTCGTAAAACGCAAAACAATGAGGAACAGTCATGGTTCCTTAGGTCGTATTTGATGGCCTAGAAGTATTTTAGGCGATCGGGGTCCGGGGGCCCCGGGCCCACTCGGAAGGCGTGGGCTATAGCACACGAAAATGTGGGAATCGGGTGGAATTCTATGTGTTTTGCCGTAAAACGCAAAAGAATGAGGAACGGTCATGGCAAGGCGGTGACTATGGTTCTTTAGGTCATATTTGATGGCCCAAAAAAAATTTAGGCGATCCAAATCCGGGCGGCCCGGACCCACTCGGAAGCCATGGGCTATAGCACACGAAAATATGGGAATCGGGCGAAATTCTAATTTTTTGGCCGTACAACGCAAAAAAAAGGAGGAAAGGTCATGGTGGAACGGTGACTATGGTTCCTTAGGTCGTATTTGATGGCCCGGAAAATTTAAGGTGATCCGGGTTCGGAGGGGCCCGGCCTACTCGGAATGCGGCACACGAAAATATGGGAATCAGGCGGAATTCTAGTTTTTTGGCCGGAAAATGCAAAAGAACTAGGAATGATCATGGCGGGGCGGTGACTATGGTTCCTTAGGTCGTATTTGATCGCGCTGAAAAATTTTAGGGGATCCGGTTCGTGGGGGCCCGTGACCACTCGGAAGGCGTGGGCTATATCACACGAAAATATGGGAATCAGGCGGAATTCTAGTTTTTTGGTCGGAAAAAGCAAAGAAACGACGAACGGTCATGGAGGGGGCGGTGACTATGGTTCCTTATGTCGTATTTGATGGCCCAAAATATTTTTAGGCGATCCAGGTCTGGAGGGGCCCGACCCACTCAGAACGCGGCACACAAAAATATGGTAATCGGGCTGAGTTCTAGTTTTTTGGCCGTAAAATGCAAAACAACGAGGTACGGTCATGGTGGGACGGTGACTACGGTTCCTTATGTCGTATTTGATGGACGGGAAAAATTTTAGGCGATCGGGGTCCGGGGGCCTCGGGCCCACTCGGAAGGCGTGGGCTATAGCTCACAAAAATATGGGAATCGGGCGGAGGGGCGGTAACTATGGTTCCTTATGTCGTATTTGATGGACCGAAATTTTTTTAGGTGATCCAGGTCTGGAGGGGCCCGACCCATTCGGAACGCGGCACACAAAAATATGGTAATCGGGCTTAATTCTATTTTTTGGTCGTAAAACGCAAAACAACGAGGTACGGTCATGGTGGGGTGGTGACTACGGCTCCTTATGTCATATTTGATGGCCCAAAAAAAATTTAGGCGATCGGGGTCCTGGGCCTCGGGCCCACTTGGAAGGCGTGGGCTATAGCATACAAAAATATGAGAATCGGGCGTAATACTAGTTTTTTGGCCGTAAAACGTAAAAACAAAGAGGAGAGCTCGTGGCGGGGCAGTGACTATGGTTCCTTAGGTTATATTTGATGGCCCGGAAAACTTTTAGGCTATCCGGGTTCGGGGGGCCCTACCCACTAGGATGGCGTGGGCTATATCCCACGAAAATATGGGAATCACGCGGAATTCTAGTTTTTTTGCTGTAAAAAGCAAAACAAACCAGTAATAGTCATGGCGAGGCGGTGACTATGGTTCTTTCGATCGTATTTGATTGCCGAAAACTTTTTTAGGCGATCCGAGTCCGGTGGGGCCGGCCCACTCGAAAAGCATGGGTTATATCACACGAAAATTTGGGAATCAGGCGGAATTCAAATATTTTTGCCGTAAAACGCAAAGAATGAGGAACGATCATGGCGGAGCGGAAACTATGGTTCCTTAGATCGTATTTCATGCCCCGGAAAATATTTAGGCGATCGGGGTCAGGGGTGCCGCGCCCACTCGGAAGACGTGGGTATAGCACACGAAAATATGGGAATCGGGCGTAATTCTAATTTTTTGGCCGCAAAACATAAAACAAAATGAGGAACGGTCATGGCACGACGGTTATTATTGTTCCTTAGGTCGTATTTGATGGCCCGGAAAATTTTTAGGCAATCCGGTACCGGGGGGCCCGTGCCCACTCAGAAGGCGTGGTATAGCACACGTAAATATGGAAATCGGGTAGAATTCTAGTTTTTTGGCCGTAAAACGCAAAACAACGACTAACGGTCATCGCGGGGCGGTGACTATGGTTCCTTATGTCGTATTTGATGGCCCGGAAAATTTTTAGGCGATCATGGTCCGGGGGACCCGGGGCCACTCGTAAGGCGTGGGCATAGCACACGAAAATATGGGAATAGGGCGGAATTCTAGTTTTTTGGCCGTAAAACGCAAAACAACGAGGAGAGGTCATGGCAGAGCAGTGACTATCATTCCATAGATCATATTTGATGGCCCAGAAATTTTTTAGGCGATCCGGGTTCGGGGGGCCCTGCCCACTGGGAAGGCGTGGGCTATATCACATGAAAATATGGGAATCGAGCGAAATTCTAGTTTTTTGGCCGTAAAATGAAACAAAACGAGAAACGGTCATGGCGAGGCGGTGACTATGGTTATTTAGATCGTATATGATGGCCCAAAAATTTTTTAGGCGATCCGGGTTCAGGGGGGCCTGCCCACTGGGAAGGCGTGGGCTATATCACATGAAAATATGGGAATCAGGCGCAATTCTAGTTTTTTGGCCGTAAAATGCAAAAATACGAGGAACGGTCATGGAAAGACAGTGACTATGGTTCTTTAGGTTTTATTTTATAGCCCGGAATAATTTAAGGCAATCCGGGTCTTGAGGGGCCCGACCCACTCAGAAGGCGGCACAAGAAAATATGGTAATCGGGGTGAATTCTTGTTGTTTTGGTCGTATAACGCAAAAACCTGAGGAACGGTCATGGTTCCTTAGGTTGTATTTGATGGCCTAGAAACATTTTAGGAGATCGGGGTCCAGGGGCCCAGGGCCCACTCGGAAGGCGTGGACTATAGCACACGAAAATGTGGGAATCGGGCGGAATTCTATGTGTTTTGCCGTAAAACGCAAAAGAATGAGGAACGGTCATGGCAAGGCGGTGACTATGGTTCTTTAGGTCATATTTGATGGCTCGAAATTTTTTTAGGCGATCCCAGTCCGGGCAGCCCAGACCCACTAGGAAGGCTTGGGCTATAGCACACGAAAATATGGGAATCACGCGGAATTTTAGTTTCTTGGCCGTAAAATGCAAAACAACGAGGAAAGGACATGGTTGAACAGTGACTATGGTTCCTAAGGTCGTATTTGATGGCCCGAAAAAATTAAGGCGATCCGGGTTCGGAGGGCCCCGGCCTACTCGGAAGGCGGCACACGAAAATATGGGAATCGAACGGAATTCTAGTTTTTTGGCCATAAAATGCAAAAGAACTAGGAACGATCATGGCAGGGCGGTGTCTATGGTTCCTTAGGTCTTATTTGATGGCGCGGAAATATTTTAGGGGATCCGGTTCCTGGGGGCCCGTGCCCACTCGGAAGGCGTGGGATATAGCACACAAAAATATGGGAATCAAGTGCAATTCTAGTTTTTTAGTCAGAAAAAGCAAAAGAAAACGAGGAACGGTCATGGAGGGGTGGTGACTATGGTTCCTTATGTCATATTTGATGGCTTGAAATTTTTTTAGGCGATCCTGGTCTAGAGGGGCCCGACCCACTCGGAACGCGGTACACGAAAATATGGTAATCGGGCTGAATTCTAGTTTTTTGGCCGTAAAATGCAAAACAACGAGGTAAGGTCATGGTGGGGCAGTGACTAAGGTTCCTTATGTCATATTTGATGGCCCGAAAAAATTTTAGGCGATCGGGGTTCGGGGGCCCTTGGCCCACTCGAAAGGCGTGGGCTATAGCACACGAAAATATAGGAATCAGGCGGAATTCGAGTGTTTTGGCCGTAAAACGCAAAGAATGAGGAACGATCATGGCAGAGTAGTAACTATGGTTCCTTAGATCGTATTTCATGGCCCGACAATTTTTAGGCGATCGGGGTCTAGGGTCCCGCTCCCACTCTGAAGGCGTGGCCATAGCACACGAAAATATGGGAATCGGGCGAAATTCTAGTTTTTTGGCCGGAAAACGCAAAACAAAACGAGGAACGGTCATGGCGAGGCGGTTATTATTGTTCCTTAGGTCATATTTGATGGCCCGAAAAAATTGTAGGATATCCGGTTCCGGGGGGTCCGTGCCCACTCAGAAGGCGTGGGTTATAACACACAAAAATAGTGGAATCGGGCGGAATTGTAGTTTTTTGGCCGTAAAATGCTAAACAACGAGGAACGGTCATGGCGGGGCGGTGACTGTGGTTCCTTATGTCCTATTTGATGGCCTGGAAAAGTTTTAGGCGATCATGGTCCGGGGGCCCCGGGCCCACTCGGAAGGCATGGGCTATAGCACACGAAAATATGGGAATCGGGCGAAATTCTAGTTTTTTGGCCGTAAAAAATAAAGAAACGAGGAGAGGTCATGGCGGGGCAGTGACTATCGTTCCTTAGGTCATATTTGATGGCCCGAAAAAATTTTAGGCTATCCGGGTTCGGGGGGCCATTCCAACTGGGAAAGCGTGGGCTATATCACACGAAAATATGGGAATCGGGTGGAATTCTAGTTTTTTGACCGTAAAACGCAAAATAACGAGAAACAATCATGGCGAGGTGGTGAATATGGTTATTTAGATCGTATTTGATGGCCCGAAATAATTTTAGCGATCCGGGTTCGGGGGGCCCTACCCACTGGGAAGGTGTGGGCTATATCACATGAAAATATGGGAATCGGGCGAAATTCTAGTTTTTTGGCCGTAAAACGCAAAAGCACGAGGAACGGTCATGGCAAGATGGTGACTATGGTTCTTTAGGTTGTATTTTATGGCCCGGAAAAATTTAAGGCAATCCGGCTCTTGAGGGGACCGGCCCACTCAGAAGGCGGCACACGAAAAGATGTTAATCGGGCTGAATTCTAGTTCTTTGGCTGTAAAACGCAAAAAATGAGGAACAATCATGGTTCCATAGGTCGTATTTGATGGCCTAGAAACATTTTAGGCGATCGGGGTCCTGGGGGCCCGGGCCCACTCTGAAGGCGTGGGCTATAGCACATGAAAATATGGGAATCAGGCAAAATTCTATGTGTTTTGCCGTAAAACGCAAAAGAATGAGGAACGGTCATGGCAAGGCGGTGACTATGGCTCTTTAGGTCATATTTGATGGCCCAAAAAAATTTTAGGCGATCCGAGTTCGGGCGGCCCGGACCCACTCGAAAGGCATGGACTATAGCACACGAAAATATGGGAATCGGGCGGAATTCTAGTTTCTTGGCCGTAAACCACAAAAAAAGGGGAAACGTCATGGTGGAATGGTGATTATGGTTCCTTAGGTCGTATTTGATGGCCCGGAAAAAGTTAAGGCGATCCGGGTTCGGAGTGGCCCAGCCTACTCGGAAGGCGGCATACGAAAATATGGGAATCGGGCATAATTCTAGTTTTTTGGCCGGAAAAATCAAAAGAACTAGGAGCGATCATCGTAGGGCGGTGACTATGGTTCCTTAGGTCATATTTGATGGTGCGGAAATTTCTAGGGGATCCGGTTCCTGGGGGACCGTGCCCACTCGGAAGGCGTGGGCACACGAGAATATGGGAATCGGGTATAATTCTAGTTTTATGGCCGGAAAAAGCAAACAAAACAAGGAACGGTCATGGAGGGGCGGTGACTATGGTTCCTTATGTCGTATTTGATGGCCCAAAAATTTTAAGGCGATCCAAGTCTGGAGGGGGCCGACCCACTCGAAACGCGGCACACGAAAATATGGTAATCGGGCTGAATTCTAGTTTTTTGGCCGTAAAACGCAAAACAACGAGGTACGGTAATGGAGGGGCCGTGACTACGGCTCCTTATGTCATATTTGATAGCCCGGAAAAAATTTAGGCGATAGGGGTCCGGGGGCCCCGGGACCACTCAGAAAGCGTGGGCTATAGAACATGAAAATATAGGAATCGGGCGAAATTCTAGTTTTTTTGCCGTAAAACGCCAAAAGTAAAGGAGAGGTCATGGCGGGCCAGTGACTGTGGTTCCTTAGGTCATATTTGATGGCTCGGAAAAATTTTAGGCGATCTGGGTTCGGGGGGCCCTGCCCACTGGGAAGGCGTGGGCTATATCACACGAAAATATGGGAATCGCGCGGAATTCTAGTTTTTTGGCCGTAAAATGCAAAAAAACTAGGAACGGTCATGGTGAGGCGGTGACTATGGTTATTTAGATCGTATTTGATTTCCCGAAAAAATTTTAGGCGATCCGAGTCCGGGGGGGGGGGCACTCGAAAGGCGTGGGCTATAGCACACAAAAATATGGGAATCAGGCGGAATTCAAATTTTTTGGCTGTAAAACGCAAAGAATGAGGAACGATCATGGCGGAGCAGTAACTATGGTTCCTTAGATCGTATATCATGGCCCGGCAAATTTTTAGGCGATCTGGGTCAGGGGGCACGCGCCCACTCAGAAGGTGTGGGCATAGAACATGAAAATATGTGAATCAGGCAAAATTCTAGTTTTTTGGCCGGAAAACGCAAAACAAAACGAGGAACGGTCATGGCGGGGCGGTTACTATTGTTCCTTAGGTCGTATTTGATAGCCCGGAAAAATTATAGGCGATCCGGTTCCGAGGGGGGCCGTGCCCACTCAGAAGGCGTGGGCTATAGCACACAAAAATAGTGGAATCAGGAGGAATTGTAGTTTTTTTGCCGTAAAACGCAAAACAACGAGGAACGTTAATGGCAGGGCGGTGACTGTGGTTACTTATGTCGTATTTGATGGCTCGAAAAATTTTTAGGTGATCATAGTCCGGGGCCCCCGGGCCCACTCGGAAGGCGTGGGCCATAGCACACGAAAAATATGGGAATCGGGCGGAATTCTAGTTTTTTGGCCGTAAAATGCAAAAAAATGAAAAGAGGTCAAGGCGGTGCAGTGACTACCATTCCTTAGGTCATATTTGATGGCCCGAAAATTTTTTAGGCTATCCGGGTTCGGGGGGGCCTGCCCACTGGGAATGCGTTGGCTATATCACACGAAAATATGGGAATCAGGCGGAATTCATGTTTTTTGTCCGTAAAACGCAAAACAAAACGAGAAATGGTCATGGCGAGGCGGTGACTATGGTTCTTTAGATCGTATTTGATGGCCCAAAATATTTTTAGGCGATCCGGGTTCGGGGGGCCCTGCCCACTGGGAAGGCGTGGGCTATATCACATGAAAATATGGGAATCAAGTGGAATTCTAGTTTTTTGGCCGTAAAATGCAAAAAAACGAGGAACGGTCATGGAAAGACGGTGACTATGGTTCTTTAGGTTGTGTTTTATGGCCCGAAAAAATTTAAGGCAATCCGGATCTTGACGGGCCCGGACGACTCAGAAGGCGGCACATGAAAATATGGTAATCGGGGTGAATTCTAGTTTTTTGGCCGTAAAATGCAAAACAATGAGGAACGGTCATGGTTCCTTAGGTAGTATATGATGGCCTAGAAACATTTTAGGTGATCGGGGTACGGGGGCCTGGGCCCACTCGGAAGGCGTGGGCTATAGCACATGAAAATATGGGAATCAGGCGGAATTCTATGTGTTTTGCCGTAAAACGCAAAAGAACGAGGAACGGTCATGGAACGGCGTTGACTATGGTTCTTTAGGTCATATTTGATGCCCCGAAAAAAATTTAGGCGATCCGAGTCCGGGCGGCCCGGACCCACTCGGAAGGCATGGGCTATAGCACACGAAAATATGGGAATCGGGCGGAATTCTAGTTTCTTGGCCGTAAAACACAAAACAATGGGGAAAGATCATGGTGGAATGGTGACTATGGTTCCTTAGGTCGTATTTGATGGCCCTGAAAAATTTAAGGCAATCCGGGTTCAGAGGGGCCTGACCTACTCGGAAGGCGGCACATGAAAATATGGGAATCAGGCCGAATTCATGTTTTTTGGCCGGAAAAAGCAAAAGAACTAAGAACAATCATGGCGGGGAGGTGACTATGTTTTCTTAGGTAGTATTTGATGGGGGCGGAAAAATTTTAGGGGATTCGATTCCTGGGGGTCCATACCCACTCAAAAGGTGTGGGCTATAACACACGAAAATATGGGAATCGGGCGGAATTCTAGTTTTTTGGCCGTAAAACGCAAAAAAGAGGAGAAGTCATGGCGGGGCAGTGACTATGGTTCCGTAGGTCATATTTGATGGCCCGGAAAATTTTTAGGCGATCCGGGTTCGGGGGGCCCTGCCCACTGGGATGGTTTTGGCTATAGCACACGAAAATATAGGAATTGGGCGAAATTCTAGTTTTTTGGCCGTAAAACGCAAAACAAGAGGAGAGGTCGTGGAGGGGAAGTGACTATGGTTCCTTAGGTCATATTGGATGGCCCGTAAAATATTTAGGCGATCCGGGTTCGAGGGGCCCTGCCCACTGGGAAAGCGTGGGCTATATCACACGAAATATGGGAATCGCGCGGAATTCTAGTGTTTTTGCTGTAAAACGCAAAAAACCAGGAAGGGTCATGGAGAGTCGGTAACTATGGTTCTTTAGATCGTATTTGATTTCCCGAAAAAAATTTAGGCGATCCGAGTCCGGGGGGCCGATCTTGGAATCAGGCGGAATTCAAGTTTTTTGGCCGTAAAACGCAAAGAATGAGGAACGATCATGGCGGAGCGGTAACTATGGTTCCATAGATCATATTTCATGGCCCGACAAATTTTAGGCGATCAAGGTCCGGGGGCCCGCGCCCACTCAGAAGGCATGGGAATCGGGCGGAATTCTAATGTTTTTGCCGGAAAACACAAAACAAAACGAGGAACGGTCATGGCGGGGAGGTTACTATTGTTCCTTAGGTCGTATTTGATGGCCCGAAAAAATTGTAGGTGTTCCGGTTCCGGGGGGGGGCGTGCCCATTCAGAAGGCGTGGGCTATAGCACACGAAAATAGTGGAATCGGGTGAAATCGTAGTTTTTTAGCCGTAAAACGCAAAACAATAAGGAACG
>NW_027174860.1:0-42399 GCF_000390325.3 Nicotiana tomentosiformis
GGGATGAAAGGTTTAAACATGGGCAATCATTTCCTAGAGATGTTAATGGTAATTTTTCTATAGGCAGGCAGAATTGGAACATGAAATTTATGGATGCTACCTCTGCTGCTCAAGCAGCGGCTGAGTTTGCAGAACATGCAAGCCTATCTGCCAGAGCTGTTGTAGAACTTTCAAGGCAATATTTAGTTGATGATGGTGGTTCATGCCACTTAGGTTTCAGGGATGAAAGGTTTAAACATGGGCAATCATTTCCTAGAGATGTTAATGGTAACTTTTCTGTTGGCAGGCAGAATTGGAACATGAAATTTATGGATGCTACCTTTGCTGCTCAAGCAGCGGCTGAGTTTGCAGAATATGCAAGCCTAGCTGCCAGAGCTGTTGTAGAACTTTAAAGGCAATATTGTGTTGATGGTGGTGGTTCATGCCACTTAGGTTTTAAGGATGAAAGGTTGGTAGATGGGCAATCATTTCCTGGAGATGGTAATGGTAATTCTTCTGTTGGCAGGCAGAATTGGAACATGAAATTTATGGATGCTACCTCTGCTGCTCAAGCAGCGGCTGAGTTTGCAGAAATTGCAAGCCTAGCTGCCAGAGCTGTTGTAGAACTTTCAAGGCAATATTGTGTTGATGATAGTGGTTCATGCCACTTAGGTTTCAAGGATGAAAGGTTGGAACATGGGCAATCATTTCCTGGAGATGGTAATGGTAATTTTTCTGTTGGCAGGCAGAATTGGAACATGAAATTTATGGATGCTACCTCTGCTGCTCAAGCAGCGGCTGAGTTTGCAGAACATGCAAGCCTATCTGCCAGAGCTGTTGTAGAACTTTCAAGGCAATATTGAGTTGATGATGGTGGTTCATGCCACTTAGGTTTCAGGGATGAAAGGTTTAAACATGAGCAATCATTTCCTAGATATGTTAATGGTAATTTTTCTGTTGGCAGGCAGAATTGGAACATGAAATTTATGGATGCTACCTCTGCTGCTCAAGCAGCGGCTGAGTTTGCAGAAATTGCAAGCCTAGCTGCCAGAGCTGTTGTAGAACTTTCAAGGCAATATTGAGTTGATGATGGTGGTTCATGCCACTTAGGTTTCAGGGATGAAAGGTTTAAACATGGGCAATCATTTCCTAGAGATGTTAATGGTAATTTTTCTATAGGCAGGCAGAATTGGAACATGAAATTTATGGATGCTACCTCTGCTGCTCATGCAGTGGCTGAGTTTGTAGAATATGCAAGCCTAGCTGCCAGAGCTGTTGTAGAACTTTCAAGGCAATTTTGTGTTGATGATAGTGGTTCATGCCACTTAGGTTTCAGGGATGAAAGGTTTAAACATGGGCAATCATTTCCTAGAGATGTTAATGGTAATTTTTCTGTTGGCAGGCAGAATTGGAACATGAAATTTAAGGATGCTACCTCTGCTGCTCAAGTAGCGGTTGAGTTTGCAGAACATGCATGCCTAACTGCCAGTGCTGTTGTAGAACCTTAAAGGCAATATTTTGTTGATGGTGGTGGTTCATGCCACTTAGTTTTCAAGAATGAAAGGTTGGAACATGGGCAATCATTTCCTGGAGATGGTAATGGTAATTTTTCTATTGGCAGGCAGAATTGGAACATGAAATTAGGGATGCTACCTCTGCTGCTCAAGCAGCGACTGAGTTTGTAGAACATGCAAGCCTAGCTGCCATAGCTGTTGTAGAACTTTAAAGGCAATATTGTGTTGATGATGGTGGTTCATGCCACTTAGGTTTCAAGGATGAAAGGTTGGAACAAGGGCAATCATTTCCTAGAAATGGTAATGGTAATTTTTCTGTTTGCAGGCGAAATTGGAACATGAAATTTAAGGATGCTACCTTTGCTGCTCAAGCAGCGGCTGAGTTTGCATAACATTCAAGCCTAGGTGCCAGAGTTGTTGTAGAACTTTCAAGGCAATATTGAGTTGATGATGGTGGTTCATGCCACTTAGGTTTCAGGGATGAAAGGTTTAAACATGGGCAATCATTTCCTAGAGATGTTAATGGTAATTTTTCTGTTGGCAGGCAGAATTGGAACATGAAATTTATGGATGCTACCTCTGCTGCTCAAGCAGCGGCTGAGTTTGCAGAAATTGCAAGCCTAGCTGCCAGAGCTGTTGTAGAACTTTCAAGGCAATATTGTGTTGATGATAGTGGTTCATGCCACTTAGGTTTCAAAGATGAAAGGTTGGAACATGGGCAATCATTTCCTGGAGATGGTAATGGTAATTTTTCTGTTGGCAGGTAGAATTGGAACATGAAATTTATGGATGCTACCTCTGCTGCTCAAGCAGCGGCTGAGTTTGCAGAACATGCAAGCCTATCTGCCAGAGCTGTTGTAGAACTTTCAAGGCAATATTGAGTTGATGATGGTGGTTCATGCCACTTAGGTTTCAGGGATGAAAGGTTTAAACATGGGCAATCATTTCCTAGAGATGTTAATGGTAACTTTTCTGTTGGCAGGCAGAATTGGAACATGAAATTTATGGATGCTACCTCTGCTGCTCAAGCAGCGGCTGAGTTTGCAGAATATGCAAGCCTAGCTGCCAGAGCTGTTGTAGAACTTTAAAGGCAATATTGTGTTGATGATGGTGGTTCATGCCACTTAGGTTTCAAGGATGAAAGGTTGGTAGATGGGCAATCATTTCCTGGAGATGGTAATGGTAATTCTTCTGTTGGCAGGTAGAATTGGAACATGAAATTTATGGATGCTACCTCTGCTGCTCAAGCAGCGGCTGAGTTTGCAGAAATTGCAAGCCTAGCTGCCAGAGCTGTTGTAGAACTTTCAAGGCAATATTGTGTTGATGATAGTGGTTCATGCCACTTAGGTTTCAAGGATGAAAGGTTGGAACATGGGCAATCATTTCCTGGAGATGGTAATGGTAATTTTTCTGTTGGCAGGCAGAATTGGAACATGAAATTTATGGATGCTACCTCTGCTGCTCAAGCAGCGGCTGAGTTTGCAGAACATGCAAGCCTATCTGCCAGAGCTGTTGTAGAACTTTCAAGGCAATATTGAGTTGATGATGGTGGTTCATGCCACTTAGGTTTCAGGGATGAAAGGTTTAAACATGAGCAATCATTTCCTAGAGATGTTAATGGTAATTTTTCTGTTGGCAGGCAGAATTGGAACATGAAATTTATGGATGCTACCTCTGCTGCTCAAGCAGCGGCTGAGTTTGCAGAAATTGCAAGCCTAGCTGCCAGAGCTGTTGTAGAACTTTAAAGGCAATATTGTGTTGATGATGGTGGTTCATGCCACTTAGGTTTCAAGGATGAAAGGTTGGTAGATGGGAAATCATTTCCTGGAGATGGTAATGGTAATTCTTCTGTTGGCAGGCAGAATTGGAACATGAAATTTATGGATGCTACCTCTGCTGCTCAAGCAGCGGCTGAGTTTGTAGAATATGCAAGCCTAGCTGCCAGAGCTGTTGTAGAACTTTCAAGGCAATTTTGTGTTGATGATAGTGGTTCATGCCACTTAGGTTTCAGGGATGAAAGGTTTAAACATGGGCAATAATTTCCTAGAGATGTTAATGGTAATTTTTCTGTTGGCAGGCAGAATTGGAACATGAAATTTAAGGATGCTACCTCTGCTGCTCAAGTAGCGGTTGAGTTTGCAGAACATGCATGCCTAACTGCCAGTGCTGTTGTAGAACCTTAAAGGCAATATTTTGTTGATGGTGGTGGTTCATGCCACTTAGTTTTCAAGAATGAAAGGTTGGAACATGGGCAATCATTTCCTGGAGATGGTAATGGTAATTTTTCTATTGGCAGGCAGAATTGGAACATGAAATTAGGGATGCTACCTCTGCTGCTCAAGCAGCGACTGAGTTTGTAGAACATGCAAGCCTAGCTGCCATAGCTGTTGTAGAACTTTCAAGGCAATATTGAGTTGATGATGGTGGTTCATGCCACTTAGGTTTCAGGGATGAAAGGTTTAAACATGGGCAATCATTTCCTAGAGATGTTAATGGTAACTTTTCTGTTGGCAGGCAGAATTGGAACATGAAATTTATGGATGCTACCTTTGCTGCTCAAGCAGCGGCTGAGTTTGCAGAATATGCAAGCCTAGCTGCCAGAGCTGTTGTAGAACTTTAAAGGCAATATTGTGTTGATGATGGTGGTTCATGCCACTTAGGTTTCAAGGATGAAAGGTTGGTAGATGGGCAATCATTTCCTGGAGATGGTAATGGTAATTCTTCTGTTGGCAGGTAGAATTGGAACATGAAATTTATGGATGCTACCTCTGCTGCTCAAGCAGCGGCTGAGTTTGCAGAAATTGCAAGCCTAGCTGCCAGAGCTGTTGTAGAACTTTCAAGGCAATATTGTGTTGATGATAGTGGTTCATGCCACTTAGGTTTCAAGGATGAAAGGTTGGAACATGGGCAATCATTTCCTGGAGATGGTAATGGTAATTTTTCTGTTGGCAGGCAGAATTGGAACATGAAATTTATGGATGCTACCTCTGCTGCTCAAGCAGTGGCTGAGTTTGCAGAACATGCAAGCCTATCTGCCAGAGCTGTTGTAGAACTTTCAAGGCAATATTGAGTTGATGATGGTGGTTCATGCCACTTAGGTTTCAGGGATGAAAGGTTTAAACATGAGCAATCATTTCCTAGAGATGTTAATGGTAATTTTTCTGTTGGCAGGCAGAATTGGAACATGAAATTTATGGATGCTACCTCTGCTGCTCAAGCAGCGGCTGAGTTTGCAGAAATTGCAAGCCTAGCTGCCAGAGCTGTTGTAGAACTTTAAAGGCAATATTGTGTTGATGATGGTGGTTCATGCCACTTAGGTTTCAAGGATGAAAGGTTGGTAGATGGGAAATCATTTCCTGGAGATGGTAATGGTAATTCTTCTGTTGGCAGGCAGAATTGGAACATGAAATTTATGGATGCTACCTCTGCTGCTCAAGCAGCGGCTGAGTTTGTAGAACATGCAAGCCTAGCTGCCATAGCTGTTGTAGAACTTTCAAGGCAATATTGAGTTGATGATGGTGGTTCATTCCACTTAGGTTTCAGGGATGAAAGGTTTAAACATGGGCAATTCATTTCCTAGAGATGTTAATGGTAACTTTTCTGTTGGCAGGCAGAATTGGAACATGAAATTTATGGATGCTACCTTTGCTGCTCAAGCAGCGGCTGAGTTTGCAGAATATGCAAGCCTAGCTGTCAGAGCTGTTGTAGAACTTTAAAGGCAATATTGTGTTGATGATGGTGGTTCATGCCACTTAGGTTTCAAGGATGAAAGGTTGGTAGATGGGCAATCATTTCCTGGAGATGGTAATGGTAATTCTTCTATTGGCAGGCAGAATTGGAACATGAAATTTATGGATGCTACCTCTGCTGCTCAAGCAGCGGCTGAGTTTGCAAAAATTGCAAGCCTAGCTGCCAGAGCTGTTGTAGAACTTTCAAGGCAATATTGTGTTGATGATAGTGGTTCATGCCACTTAGGTTTCAAGGATGAAAGGTTGGAACATGGGCAATCATTTCCTGGAGATGGTAATGGTAATTTTTCTGTTGGCAGGCAGAATTGGAACATGAAATTTATGGATGCTACCTCTGCTGCTCAAGCAGCGGCTGATTTTGCAGAACATGCAAGCCTATCTGCCAGAGCTGTTGTAGAACTTTCAAGGCAATATTGAGTTGATGATGGTGGTTCATGCCACTTAGGTTTCAGGGATGAAAGGTTTAAACATGAGCAATCATTTCCTAGAGATGTTAATGGTAATTTTTCTGTTGGCAGGCAGAATTGGAACATGAAATTTATGGATGCTACCTCTGCTGCTCAAGCAGCGGCTGAGTTTGCAGAACATGCAAGCCTATCTGCCAGAGCTGTTGTAGAACTTTCAAGGGAATATTTAGTTGATGATGGTGGTTCATGCCACTTAGGTTTCAGGGATGAAAGGTTTAAACATGGGCAATCATTTCCTGGAGATGGTAATGGTAATTTTTCTGTTGGCAGGCAGAATTGGAACATGAAATTTATGGATGCTACCTCTGCTGCTCAAGCAGCGGCTGAGTTTGCAGAACATGCAAGCCTATCTGCCAGAGCTGTTGTAGAACTTTCAAGGCAATATTGAGTTGATGATGGTGGTTCATGCCACTTAGGTTTCAGGGATGAAAGGTTTAAACATGAGCAATCATTTCCTAGAGATGTTAATGGTAATTTTTCTGTTGGCAGGCAGAATTGGAACATGAAATTTATGGATGCTACCTCTGCTGCTCAAGCAGCGGCTGAGTTTGCAGAAATTACAAGCCTAGCTGCCAGAGCTGTTGTAGAACTTTCAAGGCAATATTGAGTTGATGATGGTGGTTCATGCCACTTAGGTTTCAGGGATGAAAGGTTTAAACATGGGCAATCATTTCCTAGAGATGTTAATGGTAATTTTTCTATAGGCAGGCAGAATTGGAACATGAAATTTATGGATGCTACCTCTGCTGCTCATGCAGTGGCTGAGTTTGTAGAATATGCAAGCCTAGCTGCCAGAGCTGTTGTAGAACTTTCAAGGCAATTTTGTGTTGATGATAGTGGTTCATGCCACTTAGGTTTCAGGGATGAAAGGTTTAAACATGGGCAATCATTTCCTAGAGATGTTAATGGTAATTTTTCTGTTGGCAGGCAGAATTGGAACATGAAATTTAAGGATGCTACCTCTGCTGCTCAAGTAGCGGTTGAGTTTGCAGAACATGCATGCCTAACTGCCAGTGCTGTTGTAGAACCTTAAAGGCAATATTTTGTTGATGGTGGTGGTTCATGCCACTTAGTTTTCAAGAATGAAAGGTTGGAACATGGGCAATCATTTCCTGGAGATGGTAATGGTAATTTTTCTATTGGCAGGCAGAATTGGAACATGAAATTAGGGATGCTACCTCTGCTGCTCAAGCAGCGACTGAGTTTGTAGAACATGCAAGCCTAGCTGCCATAGCTGTTGTAGAACTTTAAAGGCAATATTGTGTTGATGATGGTGGTTCATGCCACTTAGGTTTCAAGGATGAAAGGTTGGAACAAGGGCAATCATTTCCTAGAAATGGTAATGGTAATTTTTCTGTTTGCAGGCGAAATTGGAACATGAAATTTAAGGATGCTACCTCTGCGGCTCAAGCAGCGGCTGAGTTTGCATAACATTCAAGCCTAGGTGCCAGAGTTGTTGTAGAACTTTCAAGGCAATATTGAGTTGATGATGGTGGTTCATGCCACTTAGGTTTCAGGGATGAAAGGTTTAAACATGGGCAATCATTTCCTAGAGATGTTAATGGTAATTTTTCTGTTGGCAGGCAGAATTGGAACATGAAATTTAAGGATGCTACCTCTGCTGCTCAAGCAGCTGCTGAGTTTGCAGAACATGCATGCCTAACTGCTAGAGCTGTTGTAGAACTTTAAAGGCAATATTTTGTTGATGGTGGTGGTTCATGCCACTTAGTTTTAAAGGATGAAAGGTTGGAACATGGGCAATCATTTCCTGGAGATGGTAATGGTAATTTTTCTGTTGGCAGGCAGAATTGGAACATGAAATTAGGGATGCTACCTCTGCTGCTCAAGCAGCGACTGAATTTGTAGAACATACAAGCCTAGCTGCCATAGCTGTTGTAGACCTTTAAGGCAATATTGTGTTGATGATGGTGGTTCATGCCACATAGGTTTCAAGGATGAAAGGTTGGAACATGGGCAATCATTTCCTAGAGATGGTAATGGTAATTTTTCTGTTGGCAGGGGAAATTGGAACATGAAATTTAAGGATGCTACCTCTGCTGCTCAAGCAGCGGCTGAGTTTGCAGAATATGCAAGCCTAGCTGCCAGAGTTGTTGTAGAACTTTCAAGGCAATATTGTGTTGATGGTAGTGGTTCATGCCACTTAGGTTTCAAGGATGAAAGGTTGGAACATGGGCAGTCATTTCCTGGAGATGGTAATGGTAATATTTCTGTTGGCAGGCAGAATTGGAACATGAAATTTATGGATGCTACCTCTGCTGCTCAAACAGCGGCTGAGTTTGCATAATATGCCAGCCTAGCTGCCAGAGCTGTTGTAGAACTTTCAAGGCAATATTGTATTGATGATAGTGGTTCATGCCACTTAGGTTTCAAGGATGAAAGGTTGGAACATGGGCAATCATTTCCTAGAGATGGTAATGGTAATTTTTCTGTTGGCAGGCAGAATTGGAACATGAAATTTATGGATGTTACCTCTGCTGCTCAAGCAGTGGCTGAGTTTGTAGAATATGCAAGCCTAGCTGCCCGAGCTGTTGTAGAACTTTCAAGGCAATATTGTATTGATGATGGTGGTTCATGCCACTTAGGTTTCAGGGATGAAAGGTTTAAACATGGGCAATCATTTCCTAGAGATGTTAATGGTAATTTTTCTGTCGGCAGGCAAAATTGGAACATGAAATTAAAGGATGCTACCTCTGCTGCTCAAGCAGCGGCTGAGTTTGCAGAACATGCATGCCTAACTGCCAGAGCTGTTGTAGAACTTTAAAGGCAATATTTTGTTGATGGTGGTGGTTCATGCCACTTAGTTTTCAAGGATGAAAGGTTGGAACATGGGCAATCATTTCCCGGAGATGGTAATGGTAATTTTTCTGTTGGCAGGCAGAATTGGAACATGAAATTTAGGGATACTACCTCTGCTGCTCAAGCAGCGACTGAGTTTGTAGAACATGCAAGCCTAGCTGCCAGAGTTGTTGTAGAACTTTAAAGGCTATATTGTGTTGATGATGGTGATTCATGCCACTTAGGTTTCAAGGATGAAAGGTTGGAACATGGGCAATCATTTCCTAGAGATGTTAATGGTAATTTTTCTGTTGGCAGGCAGAATTGGAACATGAAATTTATGGATGCTACCTCTGCTGCTCAAGCAGCGGCTGAGTTTGAATAACATTCAAGCCTAGGTGCCAGAGTTGTTGTAGAACTTTCAAGGCAATATTGAGTTGATGATGGTGGTTCATGCCACTTAGGTTTCAGGGATGAAAGGTTTAAACATGGGCAATCATTTCCTAGAGATGTTAATGGTAATTTTTCTGTTGGCAGGCAGAATTGGAACATGAAATTTAAGGATGCTACCTCTGCTGCTCACGCAGCTGCTGAGTTTGCAGAACGTGCATGCCTAACTGCTAGAGCTGTTGTAGAACTTTAAAGGCAATATTTTGTTGATGGTGGTGGTTCATGCCACTTAGTTTTAAAGGATGAAAGGTTGGAACATGGGCAATCATTTCCTGGAGATGGTAATGGTAATTTTTCTGTTGGCAGGCAGAATTGGATCATGAAATTAGGGATGCTACCTCTGCTGCTCAAGCAGCGACTGAGTTTGTAGAACATGCAAGCCTAGCTGCCATAGCTGTTGTAGACCTTTAAAGGCAATATTGTGTTGATGATGGTGGTTCATGCCACATAGGTTTCAAGGATGAAAGGTTGGAACATGGGCAATCATTTCCTAGAGATGGTAATGGAAATTTTTCTGTTGGCAGGGGAAATTGGAACATGAAATTTAAGGATGCTACCTCTGCTGCTCAAGCAGCGGCTGAGTTTGCAGAATATGCAAGCCTAGCTGCCAGAGCTGTTGTAGAACTTTCAAGGCAATATTGTGTTGATGGTAGTGGTTCATGCCACTTAGGTTTCAAGGATGAAAGGTTGGAACATGGGCAGTCATTTCCTGGAGATGGTAATGGTAATATTTCTGTTGGCAGGCAGAATGGGAACATGAAATTTATGGATGCTACCTCTGCTGCTCAAGCAGCGGCTGAGTTTGCAGAATATGCCAGCCTAGCTGCCAGAGCTGTTGTAGAACTTTCAAGGCAATATTGTGTTGGTGATAGTGGTTCATGCCACTTAGGTTTCAAGGATGAAAGGTTGGAACATGGGCAATCATTTCCTAGAGATGGTAATGGTAATTTTTCTGTTGGCAGGCAGAATTGGAACATGAAATTTATGGATGCTACCTCTGCTGCTCAAGCAGTGGCTGAGTTTGTAGAATATGCAAGCCTAGCTGCCAGAGCTGTTGTAGAACTTTCAAGACAATATTGTATTGATGATGGTGGTTCATGCCACTTAGGTTTCAGGGATGAAAGGTTTAAACATGGGCAATCATTTCCTAGAGATGTTAATGGTAATTTTTCTGTCGGCAGGCAAAATTGGAACATGAAATTAAAGGATGCTACCTCTGCTGCTCAAGCAGCGGCTGAGTTTGCAGAACATGCATGCCTAACTGCCAGAGCTGTTGTAGAACTTTAAAGGCAATATTTTGTTGATGGTGGTGGTTCATGCCACTTAGTTTTCAAGGATGAAAGGTTGGAACATGGGCAATCATTTCCCGGAGATGGTAATGGTAATTTTTCTGTTGGCAGGCAGAATTGGAACATGAAATTTAGGGATACTACCTCTGCTGCTCAAGCAGCGACTGAGTTTGTAGAACATGCAAGCCTAGCTGCCAGAGTTGTTGTAGAACTTTAAAGGCTATATTGTGTTGATGATGGTGATTCATGCCACTTAGGTTTCAAGGATGAAAGGTTGGAACATGGGCAATCATTTCCTAGAGATGTTAATGGTAATTTTTCTGTTGGCAGGCAGAATTGGAACATGAAATTTATGGATGCTACCTCTGCTGCTCAAGCAGCGGCTGAGTTTGAATAACATTCAAGCCTAGGTGCCAGAGTTGTTGTAGAACTTTCAAGGCAATATTGAGTTGATGATGGTGGTTCATGCCACTTAGGTTTCAGGGATGAAAGGTTTAAACATGGGAAATCATTTCCTAGAGATGTTAATGGTAATTTTTCTGTTGGCAGGCAGAATTGGAACATGAAATTTAAGGATGCTACCTCTGCTGCTCACGCAGCTGCTGAGTTTGCAGAACGTGCATGCCTAACTGCTAGAGCTGTTGTAGAACTTTAAAGGCAATATTTTGTTGATGGTGGTGGTTCATGCCACTTAGTTTTAAAGGATGAAAGGTTGGAACATGGGCAATCATTTCCTGGAGATGGTAATGGTAATTTTTCTGTTGGCAGGCAGAATTGGATCATGAAATTAGGGATGCTACCTCTGCTGCTCAAGCAGCGACTGAGTTTGTAGAACATGCAAGCCTAGCTGCCATAGCTGTTGTAGACCTTTAAAGGCAATATTGTGTTGATGATGGTGGTTCATGCCACATAGGTTTCAAGGATGAAAGGTTGGAACATGGGCAATCATTTCCTAGAGATGGTAATGGAAATTTTTCTGTTGGCAGGGGAAATTGGAACATGAAATTTAAGGATGCTACCTCTGCTGCTCAAGCAGCGGCTGAGTTTGCAGAATATGCAAGCCTAGCTGCCAGAGCTGTTGTAGAACTTTCAAGGCAATATTGTGTTGATGGTAGTGGTTCATGCCACTTAGGTTTCAAGGATGAAAGGTTGGAACATGGGCAGTCATTTCCTGGAGATGGTAATGGTAATATTTCTGTTGGCAGGCAGAATGGGAACATGAAATTTATGGATGCTACCTCTGCTGCTCAAGCAGCGGCTGAGTTTGCAGAATATGCCAGCCTAGCTGCCAGAGCTGTTGTAGAACTTTCAAGGCAATATTGTGTTGATGATAGTGGTTCATGCCACTTAGGTTTCAAGGATGAAAGGTTGGAACATGGGCAATCATTTCCTAGAGATGGTAATGGTAATTTTTCTGTTGGCAGGCAGAATTGGAACATGAAATTTATGGATGCTACCTCTGCTGCTCAAGCAGTGGCTGAGTTTGTAGAATATGCAAGCCTAGCTGCCAGAGCTGTTGTAGAACTTTCAAGGCAATATTGTATTGATGATGGTGGTTCATGCCACTTAGGTTTCAGGGATGAAAGGTTTAAACATGGGCAATCATTTCCTAGAGATGTTAATGGTAATTTTTCTGTCGGCAGGCAAAATTGGAACATGAAATTAAAGGATGCTACCTCTGCTGCTCAAGCAGCGGCTGAGTTTGCAGAACATGCATGCCTAACTGCCAGAGCTGTTGTAGAATTTTAAAGGCAATATTTTATTGATGGTGGTGGTTCATGCCACTTAGTTTTCAAGGATGAAAGGTTGGAACATGGGCAATCATTTCCTGGAGATGGTAATGGTAATTTTTCTATTGGCAGGCAGAATTGGAACATGAAATTTAGGGATACTACCTCTGCTGCTCAAGCAGCGACTGAGTTTGTAGAACATGCAAGCCTAGCTGCCAGAGTTGTTGTAGAACTTTAAAGGCTATATTGTGTTGATGATGGTGGTTCATGCCACTTAGGTTTCAAGGATGAAAGGTTGGAACATGGGCAATCATTTCCTAGAGATGTTAATGGTAATTTTTCTATTGGCAGGCAGAATTGGAACATGAAATTTATGGATGCTACCTCTGCTGCTCAAGCAGCGGCTGAGTTTGAATAACATTCAAGCCTAGGTGCCAGAGTTGTTGTAGAACTTTCAAGGCAATATTGAGTTGATGATGGTGGTTCATGCCACTTAGGTTTCAGGGATGAAAGGTTTAAACATGGGCAATTATTTCCTAGAGATGGTAATGGTAATTTTTCTGTTGGCAGGTAGAATTGGAATATGAAATTTAAGGATGCTACCTCTGCTGCTCAAGCAACGGCTGAGTTTGCAGAACATGCAAGGCTTGCTGCCAGAGCTGTTGTAGAACTTTAAAGGCAATATTGTGTAATTGATGGTGGTTCATGCCACTTAGGCTTCAAGGATGAAAGGTTGGAACATGGGCAATCATTTCCTAGAGATGGTAATGGTAATTTTTCTGTTGGCAGGCAGAATTGGAACGTGAAATTTATGGATGCTACCTCTGCTGCTCAAGCAGCGGCTGAGTTTGCAGAAATTGCAAGCCTAGCTGCCAGAGCTGTTGTAGAACTTTCAAGGCAATATTGTGTTGATAATAGTGGTTCATGCCACTTAGGTTTCAAGGATGAAAGGTTGGAACATGGGCAATCATTTCCTGGAGATGGTAATGGTAACTTTTCTGTTGGCAGGCAGAAATTGGAACATGATATTTATAGATGCTACCTCTGCTGCTCAAGCAGCGGCTGAGTTTGCAGAACATGCAAGTCTATCTGCCAGAGCTGTTGTAGAACTTTCAAGGCAATATTGAGTTGATGATGGTGGTTCATGCCACTTAGGTTTCAGGGATGAAAGGGTTAAACATGGGCAATCATTTCCTAGAGATGCTAATGGTAATTTTTCTGTTGGCAGGAAGAATTGGAACATGAAGTTTATGGATGCTACCTCTGCTGCTTAAGCAGTGGCTGAGTTTGTAGAATATGCAAGCCTAGCTGCCAGAGCTGTTGTAGAACTTTCAAGGCAATATTATGTTGATGGTAGTGGTTCATGCCACTTAGGTTTCAAGGATGAAAGGTTGGAACATGGGCAGTCATTTCCTGGAGATGGTAATGGTAATATTTCTGTTGGCAGGCAGAATTGGAACATGAAATTTATGGATGCTACCTCTGCTGCTCAAGCAGCGGCTGAGTTTGCAGAATATGCCAGCCTAGCTGCCAGAGCTGTTGTAGAACTTTCAAGGCAATATTGTGTTGATGATAGTGGTTCATGCCACTTAGGTTTCAAGGATGAAAGGTTGGAACATGGGCAATCATTTCCTTGAGATGGTAATGGTAATTTTTCTGTTGGCAGGCAGAATTGGAACATGAAATTTAGGGATGCTACCTCTGCTGCTCAAGCAGCGACTGAGTTTGTAGAACATGCAAGCCTAGCTGCCAGAGCTGTTGTAGAACTTTAAAGGCTATATTGTGTTGATGATGGTGGTTCATGCCACTTAGGTTTCAAGGATGAAAGGTGTGAACATGGGCAATCATTTCCTAGAGATGTTAATGGTAATTTTTCTGTTGGCAGGCAAAATTAGAACATGAAATTAAAGGATGCTACCTCTGCTGCTCAAGCAGCGGCTGAGTTTGCAGAACATGCATGCCTAACTGCCAGAGCTGTTGTAGAAATTTAAAGGCAATATTTTGTTGATGGTGGTGGTTCATGCCACTTAGTTTTTAGGGATGAAAGGTTGGAACATGGGCAATCATTTCCTGGAGATGTTAATGGTAATTTTTCTGTTGGCAGGCAGAATTGGAACATGAAATTTAGGGATGCTACCTCTGCTGCTCAAGCAGCGACTGAGTTTGTAGAACATGCAAGCCTAGCTGCCAGAGCTGTTGTAGAACTTTAAAGGCTATATTGTGTTAATGATGGTGGTTCATGCCACTTAGGTTTCAAGGATGAAAGGTTGGAACATGGGCAATCATTTCCTAGAGATGTTAATGGTAATTTTTCTGTTGGCAGGCAGAATTGGAACATGAAATTTATGGATGCTACCTCTGCTGCTCAAGCAGCGGCTGAGTTTGCAGAATATGCAAGCCTAGCTGCCAGAGCTGTTGTAGAACTTTCAAGGCAATATTATGTTGATGATAGTGGTTCATGCCACTTTGGTTTCAAGGATGAAAGGTTGGAACATGGGCAATCATTTCCTGGAGATGGTAATGGTAATTTTTCTGTTGGCAGGCAGAATTGGAACATGAAATTTATTGATGCTACCTCTGCTGCTCAAGCAGCGGCTGAGTTTGCAGAACATGCAAGCCTATCTGCCAGAGCTGTTGTAGAACTTTCAAGGCAATATCGAGTTGATGATGGTGGTTCATGCCACTTAGGTTTCAGGGTTGAAAGGTTTGAACATGGGCAATCATTTCCTACAGATGTTAATGGTAATTATTTGTTGGCAGGTAGAATTTGAACATGAAATTTAAGGATGCTACCTCTGCTGCTCAAACAGCGGCTGAGTTTGCAGAACATGCTTGCCTAACTGCCAGAGCTGTTGTAGAACTTTAAAGGCAATATTTTGTTGATGGTGGTGGTTCATGCCACTTAGTTTTCAAGGATGAAAGGTTGGAACATGGGCAATCATTTCTTGGAGATGGTAATGGTAATTTTTCTGTTGGCAGGCAGAATTGGAACATGAAATTTAGGGATGCTACCTCTGCTGCTCAAGCAGCGGCTGAGTTTGTAGAACATGCAAGCCTAGCTGCCATAGCTGCTGTAGAACTTTCAAGGCAATATTGTGTTGATGATAGTGGTTCATGCCACTTAGGTTTTAAGGATGAAAGGTTGGAACATGGGCAATCATTTCCTGGAGATGGTAATGGTAATTTTTCTGTTGGCAGGCAGAATTGGAACATGAAATTAATGGATGCTACCTCTGCTGCTCAAGCAGCGGCTGAGTTTGCAGAATATGCAAGCCTAGCTGCCAGAGCTGTTGTAGAACTTTCAACGAAATATTATGTTGATGATGGTGGTTCATGCCACTTAGGTTTCAAGGATGAAAGGTTGGAACATAGGCAATCATTTCCTGGAGATGGTAATGGTAATTTTTCTGTTGGCAGGCATAATTGTAACATGAAATTTAAGGATGCTACCTCTACTGCTCAAGCAGCGGCTGAGTTTGCAGAACATGCAAGGCTAGCTACCAGAGCTGTTGTAGAACTTTAAAGGCAATATTGAGTTGATGATAGTGGTTCATGCCACTTAGTTTTCAAGGATGAAAGGTTGGAACATGGCCAATCATTTCCTGGAGATGGTAATGGTAATTTGTCTGTTGGCAGGCAGAATTGGAACATGAAATTTAAGGATGCTACCTCTGCTGCTCAAGCAGCGGCTGAGTTTGCAGAACATGCAAGCCTAGCTGCTAGAGCTAATGTAGAACTTTAAAGGCAATATTGTGTTGATGATGGTGGTTCATGCCACTTAGGTTACAAGGATGAAAGGTTGGAACATGGGCAATCAATTCCTAGAGATGTTAATGGTAATTTTTCTGTTGGCAGGCAGAATTGGAACATGAAATTTATGGATGCTACCTCTGCTGCTCAAGCAGCGGCTGAGTTTGCAGAACATGCATGCCTAACTGCTAGAGCTGTTGTAGAACTTTAAAGGCTATATTGTGTTGATGATGGTGGTTCATGCCACTTAGGTTTCAAGGATGAAAGGTTGGAACATGGGCAATCATTTCCTAGAGATGTTAATGGTAATTTTTCTGTTGGCAGGCAGAATTGGAACATGAAATTTATGGATGCTACCTCTGCTGCTCAAGCAGCGGCTGAGTTTGCAGAATATGCAAGCCTAGCTGCCAAAGCTGTTGTAGAACTTTCAAGGCAATATTGTGTTGATGATAGTGGTTCATGCCACTTAGGTTACAAGGATGAAAGGTTGGAACATGGGCAATCATTTCCTAGAGATGGTAATGGTAATTTTTCTGTTGGCAGGTAGAATTGGAATATAAAATTTAAGGATGCTACCTCTGCTGCTCAAGCAACAGCTGAGTTTGCAGAACATGCAAGGCTTGCTGCCAGAGCTGTTGTAGAACTTTAAAGGCAATATTGTGTTATTGATGGTGGTTCATGCCACTTAGGTTTCAAGGATAAAAGGTTGGAACATGGGCAATCATTTCCTGGAGATGGTAATGGTAATTTTTCTGTTGGCAGGCAGAATTGGAACATGAAATTTATGGATGCTACCTCTGCTGCTCAAGCAACGGCTGAGTTTGCAGAAATTGCAAGCCTAGCTGCCAGAGCTGTTGTAGAACTTTCAAGGCAATATTATGTTGATAATAGTGGTTCATGCCACTTAGGTTTCAAGGATGAAAGGTTGGAACATGGGCAATCATTTCCTGGAGATGGTAATGGTAATTTTTCTGTTGGCAGGCGAAATTGGAACATGAAATTTAAGGATGCTACCTCTGCTGCTCAAGCAGCGGCTGAGTTTGCAGAACATGCAAGTCTATCTGCCAGAGCTGTTGTAGAACTTTCAAGGCAATATTGAGTTGATGATGGTGGTTCATGCCACTTAGGTTTCAGGGATGAAAGGGTTAAACATGGGCAATCATTTCCTAGAGATGTTAATGGTAATTTTTCTGTTGGCAGGAAGAATTGGAACATGAAGTTTATGGATGCTACCTCTGCTGCTTAAGCAGTGGCTGAGTTTGTAGAATATGCAAGCCTAGCTGCCAGAGCTGTTGTAGAACTTTCAAGGCAATATTATGTTGATGGTAGTGGTTCATGCCACTTAGGTTTCAAGGATGAAAGGTTGGAACATGGGCAGTCATTTCCTGGAGATGGTAATGGTAATATTTCTGTTGGCAGGCAGAATTGGAACATGAAATTTATGGATGCTACCTCTGCTGCTCAAGCAGCGGCTGAGTTTGCAGAATATGCCAGCCTAGCTGCCAGAGCTGTTGTAGAACTTTCAAGGCAATATTGTGTTGATGATAGTGGTTCATGCCACTTAGGTTTCAAGGATGAAAGGTTGGAACATGGGCAATCATTTCCTTGAGATGGTAATGGTAATTTTTCTGTTGGCAGGCTGAATTGGAACATGAAATTTAGGGATGCTACCTCTGCTGCTCAAGCAGCGACTGAGTTTGTAGAACATGCAAGCCTAGCTGCCAGAGCTGTTGTAGAACTTTAAAGGCTATATTGTGTTGATGATGGTGGTTCATGCCACTTAGGTTTCAAGGATGAAAGGTGTGAACATGGGCAATCATTTCCTAGAGATGTTAATGGTAATTTTTCTGTTGGCAGGCAAAATTAGAACATGAAATTAAAGGATGCTACCTCTGCTGCTCAAGCAGCGGCTGAGTTTGCAGAACATGCATGCCTAACTGCCAGAGCTGTTGTAGAAATTTAAAGGCAATATTTTGTTGATGGTGGTGGTTCATGCCACTTAGTTTTTAGGGATGAAAGGTTGGAACATGGGCAATCATTTCCTGGAGATGTTAATGGTAATTTTTCTGTTGGCAGGCAAATTGGAACATGAAATTTAGGGATGCTACCTCTGCTGCTCAAGCAGCGACTGAGTTTGTAGAACATGCAAGCCTAGCTGCCAGAGCTGTTGTAGAACTTTAAAGGCTATATTGTGTTAATGATGGTGGTTCATGCCACTTAGGTTTCAAGGATGAAAGGTTGGAACATGGGCAATCATTTCCTAGAGATGTTAATGGTAATTTTTCTGTTGGCAGGCAGAATTGGAACATGAAATTTATGGATGCTACCTCTGCTGCTCAAGCAGCGGCTGAGATTGTAGATTATGCAAGCCTAGCTGCCAGAGCTGCTGTAGAACTTTCAAGGCAATATTGTGTTGATGATAGTGGTTCATGCCACTTAGTTTTCAAGGATAAAAGGTTGGAACATGGGCAATCATTTCCTGGAGATGGTAATGGTAATTTTTCTGTTGGCAGGCAGAATTGGCACATGAAATTTATGGATGCTACCTCTTCTGCTCAAGCAGCGGCTGAGTTTGCAGAACATGCAAGCCTATCTGCCAGAGCTGTTGTAGAACTTTCAAGGCAATATCGAGTTGATGATGGTGGTTCATGCCACTTAGGTTTCAGGGATGAAAGGTTTAAACATGGGCAATCATTTCCTAGAGATGTTAATGGTAATTTTTCTATTGGCAGGCAGAATTGGAACATGAAATTTAAGGATGCTACCTCTGCTGCTCAAGCAGCGGCTGAGTTTGCAGAACATGCATGCCTAACTGCCAGAGCTGTTGTAGAACTTTAAAGGCAATATTTTGTTGATGGTGGTGGTTCATGCCACTTAGTTTTCATGGATGAAAGGTTGGAACATGGGCAATCATTTCCTGGAGATGGTAATGGTAATTTTTCTGTTGGCAGGCAAAATTGGAACATGAAATTTAGGGATGCTACCTCTGCTGCTCAAGCAGCGACTGAATTTGTAGAATATGCAAGCCTAGCTGCCATAGCTGTTGTAGAACTTTAAAGGCAATATTGTGTTGAGGATGGTGGTTCATGCCACTTAGGTTTCAAGGATGAAAGGTTGGAACATGGGCAATCATTTCCTAGAGATGGTAATGGTAATTTTTCTATTGGCAGGCAAAATTGGAACATGAAATTTAAGGATGCTACCTCTGCTGCTCAAGCAGCGGCTGACTTTGCATAACATTCAAGCCTAGGTGCCAGAGTTGTTGTAGAACTTTCAAGGCAATATTGAGTTGATGATGGTGGTTCATGCCACTTAGGTTTCAGGGATGAAAGATTTAAACATGGGCAATCATTTCCTAGAGATGTTAATGGTAATTTTTCTATTGGCAGGCAGAATTGGAACATGAAATTTATGGATGCTACCTTTGCTGCTCAAGCAGCGGCTGCGTTTGCAGAATATGCAAGCCTAGCTGCCAGAGCTGTTGTAGAACTTTTAAGGCAATATTGTGTTGATGGCAGTAGTTCATGCCACTTAGGTTACAAGGATGAAAGGTTGGAACATGGGCAGTCATTTCCTGGAGATGGTAATGGTAATATTTCTGTTGGCAGGCAGAATTGGAACATGAAATTTATGGATGCTACCTCTGCTGCTCAAGCAGCGGCTGAGTTTGCAGAATATGCAAGCCTAGCTGCCAGAGCTGTTGTAGAACTTTCAAGGCAATATGGTGTTGATGATAGTGGTTCATGCCACTTAGGTTTCAAGGATGAAAGGTTGGAACATGGGCAATCATTTCCTGGAGATGGTAATGGTAATTTTTCTGTTGGCAGGCAGAATTGGGACATAAAATTTATTGATGCTACCTCTGCTGCTCAAGTAGCGGCTGAGTTTGTAGAACATGCAAGCCTATCTGCCAGAGCTGTTGTAGAACTTTCAAGGCAATATTGAGTTGATGATGGTGGTTCATGCCACTTTGGTTTCAGGGATGAAAGGTTTGAACATGGGCAATCATTTCCTACAGATGTTAATGGTAATTATTTGTTGGCAGGTAGAATTGGAACATGAAATTTAAGGATGCTACCTCTGCTGCTCAAGCAGCGGCTGAGTTTGCAGAACATGCTTGCCTAACTGCCAGAGCTGTTGTAGAACTTTAAAGGCAATATTTTGTTGATGGTGGTGGTTCATGCCACTTAGTTTTCAAGGATGAAAGGTTGGAACATGGGCAATCATTTCTTGGAGATGGTAATGGTAATTTTTCTGTTGGCAGGAAGAATTGGAACATGAAATTTAGGGATGCTACCTCTGCTGCTCAAGCAGCGGCTGAGTTTGTAGAACATGCAAGCCTAGCTGCCATAGCTGCTGTAGAACTTTCAAGGCAATATTGTGTTGATGATAGTGGTTCATGCCACTTAGGTTTCAAGGATGAAAGGTTGGAACATGGGCAATCATTTCCTGGAGATGGTAACGGTAATTTTTCTGTTGGCAGGCAGAATTGGAACATGAAATTAATGGATGCTACCTCTGCTGCTCAAGCAGCGGATGAGTTTGCAGAATATGCAAGCCTAGCTGCCAGAGCTGTTGTAGAACTTTCAACGAAATATTATGTTGATGATGGTGGTTCATGCCACTTAGGTTTCAAGGATGAAAGGTTGGAACATAGGCAATCATTTCCTGGAGATGGTAATGGTAATTTTTCTGTTGGCAGGCAGAATTGTAACATGAAATTTAAGGATGCTACCTCTACTGCTCAAGCAGCGGCTGAGTTTGCAGAACATGCAAGGCTAGCTACCAGAGCTGTTGTAGAACTTTAAAGGCAATATTGAGTTGATGATAGTGGTTCATGCCACTTAGTTTTCAAGGATGAAAGGTTGGAACATGGCCAATCATTTCCTGGAGATGGTAATGGTAATTTGTCTATTGGCAGGCAGAATTGGAACATGAAATTTAAGGATGCTACCTCTGCTGCTCAAGCAGCGGCTGAGTTTGCAGAACATGCAAGCCTAGCTGCCAGAGCTATTGTAGAACTTTAAAGGCAATATTGTATTGATGATGGTGGTTCATGCCACCTAGGTATTAAGGATGAAAGGCTGGAACATGGGCAATCATTGCCTGGAGATGGTAATGGTAATTTTTCTGTTGGCAGGCAGAATTGGAACATGAAATTTATGGATGCTACCTCTGCTGCTCAAGCAGCGGCTGAGTTTGCAGAATATGCAAGCCTAGCTACCAGAGCTGCTGTAGAACTTTCAAGGCAATATTGTGTTGATGATAGCGGTTCATGCCACTTAGGTTTCAAGGATAAAAGGTTGGAACATGGGCAATCATTTCCTGGAGATGGTAATGGAAATTTTTCTGCTGGCAGGCAGAATTGGCAGATGAAATTTATGGATGCTACCTCTTCTGCTCAAGCAACGGCTGAGTTTGCAGAATATGCAAGCCTAGCTGCCAGAGCTGTTGTAGAACTTTCAAGGAAATATTGTGTTGATGATGGTGGTTCATGCCACTTAGGTTTCAAGGATGAAAGGTTGGAACATGTGCCATCATTTCCTGGAGATGGTAATGGTAATTTGTCTGTTGGCAGGCAGAATTGGAACATGAAATTTATGGATGCTACCTCTGCTGCTCAAGTAGCGGCTGAGTTTGCAGAACATGCAAGCCTAGCTGCCAGAGCTGTTGTAGAACTTTCAAGGCAATATTGTGTTGATGATGGTGGTTCATGCCACTTAGGTTTCAAGGTTGAAAGGTTGGAATATGGGCAATCATTTCCTGGAGATGGTAATGGTAAATTTTCTGTTGGCAGGCAGAATTGGAACATGAAATTTATGGATGCTACCTCTACTGCTTAAGCAGCGGCTGAGTTTGCAGAACATGCGAGGCTAGCTGCCAGAGCTGTTGTATAACATTAAAGGCAATATTGAGTTGATGATAGTGGTTCATGCCACTTAGTTTTCAAGGATGAAAGGTTGGAACATGGGCAATCATTTCCTGGAGATGGTAATGGTAATTTTTCTGTTGGCAGGCAGAATTGGAACATGAAATTTATGGATGCTACCTCTGCTGCTCAAGCAGCGGCTGAGTTAGCAAAATATGCAAGCCTAGCTGCCATAGTTGTTGTAGAACTTTCAAGGAAATATCGTGTTGATGATGGTGGTTCATGCCACTTAGGTTTCAAGGATGAAAGGTTGGAACATGGGAAATCATTTCCTGGAGATGCTAATGGTAATTTTTCTTTTGGCAGGCAGAATTGGAACATGAAATTTAAGGATGCTACCTCTGCTGCTCAAGCAGCGGATGAGTTTGCAGAACATGCAAGCCTAGCTGCCGGAGCTGTTGTAGAACTTTAAAGGCAATATTGTGTTGATGATGGTGGTTCATGCCACTTAGGTTTTAAGAATGAAAGGTTGGAACTTGGGCAATCATTTCCTGGAGATGGTAATTTTTCTGTTGGGAGGCAGAATTGGAACATGAAATTTATGGATGCTACCTCTGCTGCTCAAGCAGCAGCTGAGTTTGCAGAATATTCAAGCCTAGCTAACAGAGCTGCTGTAGAACTTTCAAGGCAATATTGTGTTGATGATAGTGGTTCATGCCACTTAGGTTTCAAGGATGAAAGGTTGGAACATGGGCAATCATTTCCTGGAGATGGTAATTTTTCTGTTGGCAGGCAGAATTGGAACATGAAATTTATGGATGCTACCTCTACTGCTCAAGCAGCGGCTGAGTTTGCAGAATATGCAAGTCTAGCTGCCAGAGCTGTTGTAGAACTTTCAAGGAAATATTGTGTTGATGATGGTGGTTCATGCCACTTAGGTTTCAAGGATGAAAGGTTGGAACATGGGCAGTCATTTCCTGGAGATGGTAATGGTAATTTTTCTGTTGGCAGGCAGAATTGGAACATAAAATTTAAGGATGCTACCTCTACTGCTCAAGCAGCGGTTGAGTTTGCAGAACATGCAAGGCTAGCTGCCAGAGCTGTTGTAGAACTTTAAAGGCAATATTGAGTTGATGATAGTGGTTCATGCCACTTAGTTTTCAAGGATGAAAGGTTGGAACATGGCCAATCATTTCTTGGAGATGGTAATGGTAATTTTTCTGTTGGCAGGCAGAATTGGAACATGAAATTTAAGGATGCTACCTCTGCTGCTCAAGCAGCGGCTGAGTTTGCAGAACATGCAAGCCTAGCTGCCAGAGCTGTTGTAGAACTTTAAAGGCAATATTGTGTTGATGATGGTGGTTCATGCCACTTAGGTTTTAAGGATGAAAGGTTGGAACATGGGCAATCATTGCCTAGAGATGGTAATGGTAATTTTTCTGTTGGCAGGCAGAATTGGAACATGAAATTTATGGATGCTACCTCTGCTGCTCAAGCAGCGGCTGAGTTTGTAGAATATGCAAGCCTAGCTACCAGAGCTGCTGTAGAACTTTCAAGGCAATATTGTGTTGATGATAGTGGTTCATGCCACTTAGTTTTCAAGGATAAAAGGTTGGAACATGGGCAATCATTTCCTGGAGATGGTAATGGTAATTTTTCTGTTGGCAGGCAGAATTGGCACATGAAATTTATGGATGCTACCTCTTCTGCTCAAGCAGCGGCTGAGTTTGCAGAATATGCAAGCCTAGCTGCCAGAGCTGTTGTAGAACTTTCAAGGAAATATTGTGTTGATGATGGTGGTTCATGCCACTTAGGTTTCAAGGATGAAAGGTTGGAACATGGGCAATCATTTCCTGGAGATGGTAATGGTAATTTGTCTGTTGGCAGGCAGAATTGGAACATGAAATTTATGGATGCTACCTCTGCTGCTCAAGCAGCGGCTGAGTTTGCAGAACATGCAAGAATAGCTGCCAGAGCTGTTGTAGAACTTTCAAGGCAATATTGTGTTGATGATGGTGGTTCATGCCACTTAGGTTTCAAGGTTGAAAGGTTGGAATATGGGCAATCATTTCCTGGAGATGGTAATGGTAAATTTTCTGTTGGCAGGCAGAATTGGAACATGAAATTTATGGATGCTACCTCTGCTGCTCAAGCAGCGGCTGAGTTTGCAGAACATGCAAGGCTAGCTGCCAGAGCTGTTGTAGAACTTTAAAGGCAATATTGAGTTGATGATAGTGGTTCATGCCACTTAGTTTTCAAGGATGAAAGGTTGGAACATGGGCAATCATTTCCTGGAGATGGTAATGGTAATTTTTCTGTTGGCAGGCAGAATTGGAACATGAAATTTATGGATGCTACCTCTGCTGCTCAAGCAGCGGCTGAGTTTGCAGAATATGCAAGTCTAGCTGCCAGAGCTGTTGTAGAACTTTCAAGGAAATATTGTGTTGATGATGGTGGTTCATGCCACTTAGGTTTCAAGGATGAAAGGTTGGAACATGGGCAATCATTTCCTGGAGATGGTAATGGTAATTTTTCTGTTGGCAGGCAGAATTGGAACATAAAATTTAAGGATGCTACCTCTACTGCTCAAGCAGCGGCTGAGTTTGCAGAACATGCAAGGCTAGCTGCCAGAGCTGTTGTAGAACTTTAAAGGCAATATTGAGTTGATGATAGTGGTTCATGCCACTTAGTTTTCAAGGATGAAAGGTTGGAACATGGCCAATCATTTCTTGGAGATGGTAATGGTAATTTTTCTGTTGGCAGGCAGAATTGGAACATGAAATTTAAGGATGCTACCTCTGCTGCTCAAGCAGCGGCTGAGTTTGCAGAACATGCAAGCCTAGCTGCCAGAGCTGTTGTAGAACTTTCAAGGCAATATTGTGTTGATGATGGTGGTTCATGCCACTTAGGTTTCAAGGATGAAAGGTTGGAACATGGGCAATCATTTCCTAGAGATGGTAATGGTAATTTTTCTGTTGGCAGGCAGAATTGGAACATGAAATTTATGGATGCTACCTCTGCTGCTCAAGCAGCGGCTGAGTTTGCAGAATATGCAAGCCTAGCTGCCAGAGCTGTTGTAGAACTTTCAAGGCAATATTGTGTTGATGATAGTGGTTCATGCCACTTAGGTTTCAAGGATGAAAGGTTGGAACATGGGCAATCATTTCCTGGAGATGGTAATGGTAATTTTTCTGTTGGCAGGCAGAATTGGAACATGAAATTTATGGATGCTACCTCTGCTGCTCAAGCAGCGGCTGAGTTTGCAGAATATGCAAGCCTAGCTGCCAGAGCTGTTGTAGAACTTTCAAGGCAATATTGTGTTGATGATGGTGGTTCATGCCACTTAGGTTTCAAGGATGAAAGGTTGGAACATGGGCAATCATTTCCTGGAGATGGTAATGGTAATTTGTCTGTTGGCAGGCAGAATTGGAACATGAAATTTATGGATGCTACCTCTGCTGCTCAAGCAGCGGCTGAGTTTGCAGAATATGCAAGCCTAGCTGCCAGAGCTGTTGTAGAACTTTCAAGGCAATATTGTGTTGATGATGGTGGTTCATGCCACTTAGGTTTCAAGGTTGAAAGGTTGGAATATGGGCAATCATTTCCTGGAGATGGTAATGGTAAATTTTCTGTTGGCAGGCAGAATTGGAACATGAAATTTATGGATGCTACCTCTGCTGCTCAAGCAGCGGCTGAGTTTGCAGAACATGCAAGGCTAGCTGCCAGAGCTGTTGTAGAACTTTAAAGGCAATATTGAGTTGATGATAGTGGTTCATGCCACTTAGTTTTCAAGGATGAAAGGTTGGAACATGGGCAATCATTTCCTGGAGATGGTAATGGTAATTTTTCTGTTGGCAGGCAGAATTGGAACATGAAATTTATGGATGCTACCTCTGCTGCTCAAGCAGCGGCTGAGTTTGCAGAACATGCAAGCCTAGCTGCCAGAGCTGTTGTAGAACATTCTAGGCAATATTGTGTTGATGATGGTGGTTCATGCCACTTAGGTTTTAAGGATGAAAGGTTGGAACATGGGCAATCATTGCCTAGAGATGGTAATGGTAATTTTTCTGTTGGCAGGCAGAATTGGAACATGAAATTTATTGATGCTACCTCTGCTGCTCAAGCAGCGGCTGAGTTTGTAGAATATGCAAGCCTAGCTACCAGAGCTGCTGTAGAACTTTCAAGGCAATATTGTGTTGATGATAGTGGTTCATGCCACTTAGGTTTCAAGGATAAAAGGTTGGAACATGGGCAATCATTTCCTGGAGATGGTAATGGTAATTTTTCTGTTGGCAGGCAGAATTGGCACATGAAATTTATGGATGCTACCTCTTCTGCTCAAGCAGCGGCTGAGTTTGCAGAATATGCAAGCCTAGCTGCCAGAGCTGTTGTAGAACTTTCAAGGAAATATTGTGTTGATGATGGTGGTTCATGCCACTTAGGTTTCAAGGATGAAAGGTTGGAACATGGGCAATCATTTCCTGGAGATGGTAATGGTAATTTGTCTGTTGGCAGGCAGAATTGGAACATGAAATTTATGGATGCTACCTCTGCTGCTCAAGCAGCGGCTGAGTTTGCAGAACATGCAAGAATAGCTGCCAGAGCTGTTGTAGAACTTTCAAGGCAATATTGTGTTGATGATGGTGGTTCATGCCACTTAGGTTTCAAGGTTGAAAGGTTGGAATATGGGCAATCATTTCCTGGAGATGGTAATGGTAAATTTTCTGTTGGCAGGCAGAATTGGAACATGAAATTTATGGATGCTACCTCTGCTGCTCAAGCAGCGGCTGAGTTTGCAGAACATGCAAGGCTAGCTGCCAGAGCTGTTGTAGAACTTTAAAGGCAATATTGAGTTGATGATAGTGGTTCATGCCACTTAGTTTTCAAGGATGAAAGGTTGGAACATGGGCAATCATTTCCTGGAGATGGTAATGGTAATTTTTCTGTTGGCAGGCAGAATTGGAACATGAAATTTATGGATGCTACCTCTGCTGCTCAAGCAGCGGCTGAGTTTGCAAAATATGCAAGCCTAGCTGCCATAGCTATTGTAGAACTTTCAAGGAAATATTGTGTTGATGATGGTGGTTCATGCCACTTAGGTTTCAAGGATGAAAGGTTGGAACATGGGCAATCATTTCCTGGAGATGGTAATGGTAATTTTTCTTTTGGCAGGCAGAATTGGAACATGAAATTTAAGGATGCTACCTCTGCTGCTCAAGCAGCGGATGAGTTTGCAGAACATGCAAGCCTAGCTGCCGGAGCTGTTGTAGAACTTTAAAGGCAATATTGTGTTGATGATGGTGGTTCATGCCACTTAGGTTTTAAGAATGAAAGGTTGGAACTTGGGCAATCATTTCCTGGAGATGGTAATTTTTCTGTTGGCAGGCAGAATTGGAACATGAAATTTATGGATGCTACCTCTGCTGCTCAAGCAGCAGCTGAGTTTGCAGAATATTCAAGCCTAGCTAACAGAGCTGCTGTAGAACTTTCAAGGCAATATTGTGTTGATGATAGTGGTTCATGCCACTTAGGTTTCAAGGATGAAAGGTTGGAACATGGGCAATCATTTCCTGGAGATGGTAATTTTTCTGTTGGCAGGCAGAATTGGAACATGAAATTTATGGATGCTACCTCTACTGCTCAAGCAGCGGCTGAGTTTGCAGAATATGCAAGCCTAGCTGCCAGAGCTGTTGTAGAAATTTCAAGGAAATATTGTGTTGATGATGGTGGTTCATGCCACTTAGGTTTCAAGGATGAAAGGTTGGAACATGGGCAATCATTTCCTGGAGATGGTAATGGTAATTTTTCTGTTGGCAGGCAGAATTGGAACATGAAATTTAAGGATGCTACCTCTGCTGCTCAAGCAGCGGATGAGTTTGCAGAACATGCAAGCCTAGCTGCCGGAGCTGTTGTAGAACTTTAAAGGCAATATTGTGTTGATGATGGTGGTTCATGCCACTTAGGTTTTAAGAATGAAAGGTTGGAACATGGGCAATCATTTCCTGGAGATGGTAATTTTTCTGTTGGCAGGCAGAATTGGAACATGAAATTTAAGGATGCTACCTCTGCTGCTCAAGCAGCGGCTGAGTTTGCAGAATATTCAAGCCTAGCTAACAGAGCTGCTGTAGAACTTTCAAGGCAATATTGTGTTGATGATAGTGGTTCATGCCACTTAGGTTTCAAGGATGAAAGGTTGGAACATGGGCAATCATTTCCTGGAGATGGTAATTTTTCTGTTGGCAGGCAGAATTGGAACATGAAATTTATGGATGCTACCTCTACTGCTCAAGCAGCGGCTGAGTTTGCAGAATATGCAAGCCTAGCTGCCAGAGCTGTTGTAGAACTTTCAAGGAAATATTGTGTTGATGATGGTGGTTCATGCCACTTAGGTTTCAAGGATGAAAGGTTGGAACATGGGCAATCATTTCCTGGAGATGGTAATGGTAATTTTTCTGTTGGCAGGCAGAATGGGAACATAAAATTTAAGGATGCTACCTCTACTGCTCAAGCAGCGGTTGAGTTTGCAGAACATGCAAGGCTAGCTGCCAGAGCTGTTGTAGAACTTTAAAGGCAATATCGAGTTGATGATAGTGGTTCATGCCACTTAGTTTTCAAGGATGAAAGGTTGGAACATGGCCAATCATTTCTTGGAGATGGTAGTGGTAATTTTTCTGTTGGCAGGCAGAATTGGAACATGAAATTTAAGTATGCTACCTCTGCTGCTCAAGCAACGGCTGAGTTTGCAGAACATGCAAGCCTAGCTGCCAGAGCTGTTGTAGAACTTTAAAGGCAATATTGTGTTGATGATGGTGGTTCATGCCACTTAGGTTTTAAGGATGAAAGGTTGGAACATGGGCAATCATTGCCTAGAGATGGTAATGGTAATTTTTCTGTTGGCAGGCAGAATTGGAACATGAAATTTAAGGATGCTACCTATGCTGCTTAAGCAGCGGCTGAGTTTGCAGAACATGCAAGCCTCGCTGCCAGAGCTGTTGTAGAACTTTCATGGCAATATTGTGTTGATGATGGTGGTTCATGCCACATAGGTTTCAAGGATGAAAGGTTGGAACAAGGGCAATCATTTCCTAGAGATGTTAATGGTAATTTGTCTGTTGGCAGGCAGAATTGGAACATGAAATTTAAGGATGCTACCTCTGCTGCTCAAGCAGCGGCTGAGTTTGCAGAACATGCATGCCTAGCTGCCAAAGCTGTTGCAGAACTTTCAAGGCAATATTGGGTTGATGATGGTGGTTCATGCCGCTTAGGTTTTAAGAATGAAAGGTTGGAACTTGGGCAATCATTTCTTGGAGATGGTAATTTTTCTGTTGGCAGGCAGAATTGGAACATGAAATTTATGGATGCTACCTCTGCTGCTCAAGCAGCAGCTGAGTTTGCAGAATATTCAAGCCTAGCTAACAGAGCTGCTGTAGAACTTTCAAGGCAATATTGTGTTGATGATAGTGGTTCATGCCACTTAGGTTTCAAGGATGAAAGGTTGGAACATGGGCAATCATTTCCTGGAGATGGTAATTTTTCTGTTGGCAGGCAGAATTGGAACATGAAATTTAAGGATGCTACCTTTGCTGCTCAAGCAGCGGCTGAGTTTGCAGAACAAGCAAGCCTAGCTGCCAGAGCTGTTGTAGAACTTTGAAGGCAATATTGTGTTGATGATAGTGGTTCATGCCACTTAGGTTTCAAGGATGAAAGGTTGGAACATGGGCAATCATTTCCTGGAGATGGTAATTTTTCTGTTGGCAGGCAGAATTGGAACATGAAATTTATGGATGCTACCTCTACTGCTCAAGCAGCGGCTGAGTTTGCAGAATATGCAAGCCTAGCTGCCAGAGCTATTGTAGAACTTTCAAGGAAATATTGTGTTGATGATGGTGGTTCATGCCACTTAGGTTTCAAGGATGAAAGGTTGGAACATGGGCAATCATTTCCTGGAGATGGTAATGGTAATTTTTCTGTTGGCAGGCAGAATGGGAACATAAAATTTAAGGATGCTACCTCTACTGCTCAAGCAGCGGTTGAGTTTGCAGAACATGCAAGGCTAGCTGCCAGAGCTGTTGTAGAACTTTAAAGGCAATATTGAGTTGATGATAGTGGTTCATGCCACTTAGTTTTCAAGGATGAAAGGTTGGAACATGGCCAATCATTTCTTGGAGATGGTAATGGTAATTTTTCTGTTGGCAGGCAAAATTGGAACATGAAATTTAAGTATGCTACCTCTGCTGCTCAAGCAGCGGCTGAGTTTGCAGAACATGCAAGCCTAGCTGCCAGAGCTGTTGTAGAACTTTAAAGGCAATATTGTGTTGATGATGGTGGTTCATGCTACTTAGGTTTTAAGGATGAAAGGTTGGAACATGGGCAATCATTGCCTAGAGATGGTAATGGTAATTTTTCTGTTGGCAGGCAGAATTGGAACATGAAATTTATGGATGCTACCTCTGCTGCTCAAGCAGCGGCTGAGTTTGCAAAATATGCAAGCCTAGCTGCCATAGTTGTTGTAGAACTTTCAAGGAAATATTGTGTTGATGATGGTGGTTCATGCCACTTAGGTTTCAAGGATGAAAGGTTGGAACATGGGCAATCATTTCCTGGAGATGGTAATGGTAATTTTTCTTTTGGCAGGCAGAATTGGAACATGAAATTTAAGGATGCTACCTCTGCTGCTCAAGCAGCGGATGAGTTTGCAGAACATGCAAGCCTAGCTGCCGGAGCTGTTGTAGAACTTTAAAGGAAATATTGTGTTGATGATGGTGGTTCATGCCACTTAGGTTTTAAGAATGAAAGGTTGGAACTTGGGCAATCATTTCCTGGAGATGGTAATTTTTCTGTTGGCAGGCAGAATTGGAACATGAAATTTATGGATGCTACCTCTGCTGCTCAAGCAGCAGCTGAGTTTGCATAATATTCAAGCCTAGCTAACAGAGCTGCTGTAGAACTTTCAAGGCAATATTGTGTTGATGATAGTGGTTCATGCCACTTAGGTTTCAAGGATGAAAGGTTGGAACATGGGCAATCATTTCCTGGAGATGGTAATTTTTCTGTTGGCAGGCAGAATTGGAACATGAAATTTATGGATGCTACATCTACTGCTCAAGCAGCGGCTGAGTTTGCAGAATATGCAAGCCTAGCTGCCAGAGCTATTGTAGAACTTTCAAGGAAATATTGTGTTGATGATGGTGGTTCATGCCACTTAGGTTTCAAGGATGAAAGGTTGGAACATGGGCAATCATTTCCTGGAGATGGTAATGGTAATTTTTCTGTTGGCAGGCAGAATGGGAACATAAAATTTAAGGATGCTACCTCTACTGCTCAAGCAGCGGTTGAGTTTGCAGAACATGCAAGGCTAGCTGCCAGAGCTGTTGTAGAACTTTAAAGGCAATATTGAGTTGATGATAGTGGTTCATGCCACTTAGTTTTCAAGGATGAAAGGTTGGAACATGGCCAATCATTTCTTGGAGATGATAATGGTAATTTTTCTGTTGGCAAGCAGAATTGGAACATGAAATTTAAGGATGCTACCTCTGCTGCTCAAGCAGCGGCTGAGTTTGCAGAACATGCAAGCCTAGCTGCCAGAGCTGTTGTAGAACTTTAAAGGCAATATTGTATTGATGATGGTGGTTCATGCCACTTAGGTTTTAAGAATGAAAGGTTGGAACTTGGGCAATCATTTCTTGGAGATGGTAATTTTTCTGTTGGCAAGCAGAATTGGAACATGAAATTTATGGATGCTACCTCTGCTGCTCAAGCAGCAGCTGAGTTTGCAGAATATTCAAGCCTAGCTAACAGAGCTGCTGTAGAACTTTCAAGGCAATATTGTGTTGATGATAGTGGTTCATGCCACTTAGGTTTCAAGGATGAAAGGTTGGAACATGGGCAATCATTTCCTGGAGATGGTAATTTTTCTGTTGGCAGGCAGAATTGGAACATGAAATTTATGGATGCTACCTCTACTGCTCAAGCAGCGGCTGAGTTTGCAGAATATGCAAGCCTAGCTGCCAGAGCTATTGTAGAACTTTCAAGGAAATATTGTGTTGATGATGGTGGTTCATGCCACTTAGGTTTCAAGGATGAAAGGTTGGAACATGGGCAATCATTTCCTGGAGATGGTAATGGTAATTTTTCTGTTGGCAGGCAGAATGGGAACATAAAATTTAAGGATGCTACCTCTACTGCTCAAGCAGCGGTTGAGTTTGCAGAACATGCAAGGCTAGCTGCCAGAGCTGTTGTAGAACTTTAAAGGCAATATTGAGTTGATGATAGTGGTTCATGCCACTTAGTTTTCAAGGATGAAAGGTTGGAACATGGCCAATCATTTCTTGGAGATGGTAATGGTAATTTTTCTGTTGGCAGGCAGAATTGGAACATGAAATTTAAGTATGCTACCTCTGCTGCTCAAGCAGCGGCTGAGTTTGCAGAACATGCAAGCCTAGCTGCCAGAGCTGTTGTAGAACTTTAAAGGCAATATTGTGTTGATGATGGTGGTTCATGCTACTTAGGTTTTAAGGATGAAAGGTTGGAACATGGGCAATCATTTCCTAGAGATGGTAATGGTAATTTTTCTGTTGGCAGGCAGAATTGGAACATGAAATTTATGGATGCTACCTCTGCTGCTCAAGCAGCGGCTGAGTTTGCAGAATATGCAAGCCTAGCTGCCAGAGCTATTGTAGAACTTTCAAGGAAATATTGTGTTGATGATGGTGGTTCATGCCACTTAGGTTTCAAGGATGAAAGGTTGGAACATGGGCAATCATTTCCTGGAGATGGTAATGGTAATTTTTCTGTTGGCAGGCAGAATGGGAACATAAAATTTAAGGATGCTACCTCTACTGCTCAAGCAGCGGTTGAGTTTGCAGAACATGCAAGGCTAGCTGCCAGAGCTGTTGTAGAACTTTAAAGGCAATATTGAGTTGATGATAGTGGTTCATGCCACTTAGTTTTCAAGGATGAAAGGTTGGAACATGGCCAATCATTTCTTGGAGATGGTAATGGTAATTTTTCTGTTGGCAGGCAAAATTGGAACATGAAATTTAAGTATGCTACCTCTGCTGCTCAAGCAGCGGCTGAGTTTGCAGAACATGCAAGCCTAGCTGCCAGAGCTGTTGTAGAACTTTAAAGGCAATATTGTGTTGATGATGGTGGTTCATGCTACTTAGGTTTTAAGGATGAAATGTTGGAACATGGGCAATCATTGCCTAGAGATAGTAATGGTAATTTTTCTGTTGGCAGGCAGAATTGGAACATGAAATTTATGGATGCTACCTCTGCTGCTCAAGCAGCGGCTGAGTTTGCAAAATATGCAAGCCTAGCTGCCATAGTTGTTGTAGAACTTTCAAGGAAATATTGTGTTGATGATGGTGGTTCATGCCACTTAGGTTTCAAGGATGAAAGGTTGGAACATGGGCAATCATTTCCTGGAGATGGTAATGGTAATTTTTCTTTTGGCAGGCAGAATTGGAACATGAAATTTAAGGATGCTACCTCTGCTGCTCAAGCAGCGGATGAGTTTGCAGAACATGCAAGCCTAGCTGCCGGAGCTGTTGTAGAACTTTAAAGGAAATATTGTGTTGATGATGGTGGTTCATGCCACTTAGGTTTTAAGAATGAAAGGTTGGAACTTGGGCAATCATTTCCTGGAGATGGTAATTTTTCTGTTGGCAGGCAGAATTGGAACATGAAATTTATGGATGCTACCTCTGCTGCTCAAGCAGCAGCTGAGTTTGCATAATATTCAAGCCTAGCTAACAGAGCTGCTGTAGAACTTTCAAGGCAATATTGTGTTGATGATAGTGGTTAATGCCACTTAGGTTTCAAGGATGAAAGGTTGGAACATGGGCAATCATTTCCTGGAGATGGTAATTTTTCTGTTGGCAGGCAGAATTGGAACATGAAATTTATGGATGCTACCTCTACTGCTCAAGCAGCGGCTGAGTTTGCAGAATATGCAAGCCTAGCTGCCAGAGCTATTGTAGAACTTTCAAGGAAATATTGTGTTGATGATGGTGGTTCATGCCACTTAGGTTTCAAGGATGAAAGGTTGGAACATGGGCAATCATTTCCTGGAGATGGTAATGGTAATTTTTCTGTTGGCAGGCAGAATGGGAACATAAAATTTAAGGATGCTACCTCTACTGCTCAAGCAGCGGTTGAGTTTGCAGAACATGCAAGGCTAGCTGCCAGAGCTGTTGTAGAACTTTAAAGGCAATATTGAGTTGATGATAGTGGTTCATGCCACTTAGTTTTCAAGGATGAAAGGTTGGAACATGGCCAATCATTTCTTGGAGATGGTAATGGTAATTTTTCTGTTGGCAGGCAGAATTGGAACATGAAATTTAAGGATGCTACCTCTGCTGCTCAAGCAGCGGCTGAGTTTGCAGAACATGCAAGCCTAGCTGCCAGAGCTGTTGTAGAACTTTAAAGGCAATATTGTATTGATGATGGTGGTTCATGCCACTTAGGTTTTAAGAATGAAAGGTTGGAACTTGGGCAATCATTTCTTGGAGATGGTAATTTTTCTGTTGGCAAGCAGAATTGGAACATGAAATTTATGGATGCTACCTCTGCTGCTCAAGCAGCAGCTGAGTTTGCAGAATATTCAAGCCTAGCTAACAGAGCTGCTGTAGAACTTTCAAGGCAATATTGTGTTGATGATAGTGGTTCATGCCACTTAGGTTTCAAGGATGAAAGGTTGGAACATGGGCAATCATTTCCTGGAGATGGTAATTTTTCTGTTGGCAGGCAGAATTGGAACATGAAATTTATGGATGCTACCTCTACTGCTCAAGCAGCGGCTGAGTTTGCAGAATATGCAAGCCTAGCTGCCAGAGCTATTGTAGAACTTTCAAGGAAATATTGTGTTGATGATGGTGGTTCATGCCACTTAGGTTTCAAGGATGAAAGGTTGGAACATGGGCAATCATTTCCTGGAGATGGTAATGGTAATTTTTCTGTTGGCAGGCAGAATGGGAACATAAAATTTAAGGATGCTACCTCTACTGCTCAAGCAGCGGTTGAGTTTGCAGAACATGCAAGGCTAGCTGCCAGAGCTGTTGTAGAACTTTAAAGGCAATATTGAGTTGATGATAGTGGTTCATGCCACTTAGTTTTCAAGGATGAAAGGTTGGAACATGGCCAATCATTTCTTGGAGATGGTAATGGTAATTTTTCTGTTGGCAGGCGGAATTGGAACATGAAATTTAAGTATGCTACCTCTGCTGCTCAAGTAGCGGCTGAGTTTGCAGAACATGCAAGCCTAGCTGCCAGAGCTGTTGTAGAACTTTAAAGGCAATATTGTGTTGATGATGGTGGTTCATGCTACTTAGGTTTTAAGGATGAAAGGTTGGAACATGGGCAATCATTTCCTAGAGATGGTAATGGTAATTTTTCTGTTGGCAGGCAGAATTGGAACATGAAATTTATGGATGCTACCTCTGCTGCTCAAGCAGCGGCTGAGTTTGCAAAATATGCAAGCCTAGCTGCCATAGCTGTTGTCGAACTTTCAAGGAAATATTGTGTTGATGATGGTGGTTCATGCCACTTAGGTTTCAAGGATGAAAGGTTGGAACATGGGCAATCATTTCCTGGAGATGGTAATGGTAATTTTTCTTTTGGCAGGCAGAATTGGAACATGAAATTTAAGGATGCTACCTCTGCTGCTCAAGCAGCGGATGAGTTTGCAGAACATGCAAGCCTAGCTGCCGGAGCTGTTGTAGAACTTTAAAGGAAATATTGTGTTGATGATGGTGGTTCATGCCACTTAGGTTTTAAGAATGAAAGGTTGGAACTTGGGCAATCATTTCCTGGAGATGGTAATTTTTCTGTTGGCAGGCAGAATTGGAACATGAAATTTATGGATGCTACCTCTGCTGCTCAAGCAGCAGCTGAGTTTGCATAATATTCAAGCCTAGCTAACAGAGCTGCTGTAGAACTTTCAAGGCAATATTGTGTTGATGATAGTGGTTCATGCCACTTAGGTTTCAAGGATGAAAGGTTGGAACATGGGCAATCATTTCCTGGAGATGGAAATTTTTCTGTTGGCAGGCAGAATTGGAACATGAAATTTATGGATGCTACCTCTACTGCTCAAGCAGCGGCTGAGTTTGCAGAATATGCAAGCCTAGCTGCCAGAGCTATTGTAGAACTTTCAAGGAAATATTGTGTTGATGATGGTGGTTCATGCCACTTAGGTTTCAAGGATGAAAGGTTGGAACATGGGCAATCATTTCCTGGAGATGGTAATGGTAATTTTTCTGTTGGCAGGCAGAATGGGAACATAAAATTTAAGGATGCTACCTCTACTGCTCAAGCAGCGGTTGAGTTTGCAGAACATGCAAGGCTAGCTGCCAGAGCTGTTGTAGAACTTTAAAGGCAATATTGAGTTGATGATAGTGGTTCATGCCACTTAGTTTTCAAGGATGAAAGGTTGGAACATGGCCAATCATTTCTTGGAGATAGTAATGGTAATTTTTCTGTTGGCAGGCAGAATTGGAACATGAAATTTAAGGATGCTACCTCTGCTGCTCAAGTAGCGGCTGAGTTTGCAGAACATGCAAGCCTAGCTGCCAGAGCTGTTGTAGAACTTTAAAGGCAATATTGTGCTGATGATGGTGGTTCATGCCACTTAGGTTTTAAGGATGAAAGGTTGGAACATGTGCAATCATTGCCTAGAGATGGTAATAGTAATTTTTCTGTTGGCAGGCAGAATTGGAACATGAAATTTATGGATGCTACCTCTGCTGCTGAGTTTGCAAAATATGCAAGCCTAGCTGCAAGAGCTGCTTTAGAACTTTCAAGGCAATATTGTGTTGATGATAGTGGTTCATGCCACTTAGGTTTCAAGGATGAAAGGTTGGAACATGGGCAATCATTTCCTGGAGATGGTAATGGTAATTTTTCTGTTGGCAGGCAGAATTGGAACATGAAATTTATGGATGCTACCTCTTATGCTCAAGCAGCGGCTGAGTTTGCAGAATATGCAAGCCTAGCTGCTAGAGCTGTTGTAGAACTTTCAAGGAAATATTGTGTTGATGATGGTGGTTCATGCCACTTAGGTTTCAAGGATGAAAGGTTGGAACATGGGCAATCATTTCCTGGAGATGGTAATGGTAATTTGTCTGTAGGCAGGCAGAATAGGAACATGAAATTTATGGATGTTACCTCTGTTGCTCAAGCAGCGGCTGAGTTTGCAGAACATGCAAGCCTAGCTGCCAGAGCTGTTGTAGAACTTTCAAGGCAATATTGTGTTGATGATGGTGGTTCATGCCACTTAGGTATTAAGGATGAAAGGCTGGAACATGGGCAATCATTGCCTGGAGATGGTAATGGTAATTTTTCTATTGGCAGGCAGAATTGGAACATGAAATTTATGGATGCTACCTCTGCTGCTCAAGCAGCGGCTGAGATTGCAGAATATGCAAGCCTAGCTACCAGAGCTGCTGTAGAACTTTCAAGGCAATATTGTGTTGATGATAGTGGTTCATGCCACTTAGGTTTCAAGGATAAAAGGTTGGAACATGGGCAATCATTTCCTGGAGATGGTAATGGTAATTTTTCTGTTGGCAGGCAGAATTGGCACATGAAATTTATGGATGCTACCTCTTCTGCTCAAGCAGCGGCTGAGTTTGCAGAATATGCAAGCCTAGCTGCCAGAGCTGTTGTACAACTTTCAAGGAAATATTGTGTTGATGATGGTGGTTCATGCCACTTAGGTTTCAAGGATGAAAGGTTGGAACATGGGCAATCATTCCCTGGAGATGGTAATGGTAATTTGTCTGTTGGCAGGCAGAATTGGAACATGAAATTTATGGATGCTACCTCTGCTGCTCCAGCAGCGGCTGAGTTTGCAGAACATGCAAGCCTAGCTGCCAGAGCTGTTGTAGAACTTTCAAGGCAATATTGTGTTGATGATGGTGGTTCATGCCACTTAGGTTTCAAGGTTGAAAGGTTGGAATATGGGCAATCATTTCCTGGAGATGGTAATGGTAAATTTTCTGTTGGCAGGCAGAATTGGAACATGAAATTTATGGATGCTACCTCTGCTGCTCAAGCAGCGGCTGAGTTTGCAGAACATGCAAGGCTAGCTGCCAGAGCTGTTGTATAACTTTAAAGGCAATATTGAGTTGATGATAGTGGTTCATGCCACTTAGTTTTCAAGGATGAAAGGTTGGAACATGGGCAATCATTTCCTGGAGATGGTAATGGTAATTTTTCTGTTGGCAGGCAGAATTGGAACATGAAATTTATGGATGCTACCTCTGCTGCTCAAGCAACGGCTGAGTTTGCAAAATATGCAAGCCTAGCTGCCATAGCTGTTGTAGAACTTTCAAGGAAATATTGTGTTGATGATGGTGGTTCATGCCACTTAGGTTTCAAGGATGAACGGTTGGAACATGGGCAATCATTTCCTGGAGATGGTAATGGTAATTTTTCTTTTGGCAGGCAGAATTGGAACATGAAATTTAAGGATGCTACCTCTGCTGCTCAAGCAGTGGATGAGTTTGCAGAACATGCAAGCCTAGCTGCCGGAGCTGTTGTAGAACTTTAAAGGCAATATTGTGTTGATGATGGTGGTTCATGCTACTTAGGTTTTAAGAATGAAAGGTTGGAACTTGGGCAATCATTTCCTGGAGATGGTAATTTTTCTGTTGGCAGGCAGAATTGGAACATGAAATTTATGGATGCTACCTCTGCTGCTCAAGCAGCAGCTGAGTTTGCAGAATATTCAAGCCTAGCTAACAGAGCTGCTGTAGAACTTTCAAGGCAATATTGTGTTGATGATAGTGGTTCATGCCACTTAGGTTTCAAGGATGAAAGGTTGGAACATGGGCAATCATTTCCTGGAGATGGTAATTTTTCTGTTGGCAGGCAGAATTGGAACATGAAATTTATGGATGCTACCTCTACTGCTCAAGCAGCGGCTGAGTTTGCAGAATATGCAAGCCTAGCTGCCAGAGTTGTTGTAGAACTTTCAAGGAAATATTGTGTTGATGATGGTGGTTCATGCCACTTAGGTTTCAAGGATGAAAGGTTGGAACATGGGCAATCATTTCCTGGAGATGGTAATGGTAATTTTTCTGTTGGCAGGCAGAATGGGAACATAAAATTTAAGGATCCTACCTCTACTGCTCAAGCAGCGGTTGAGTTTGCAGAACATGCAAGGCTAGCTGCCAGAGCTGTTGTAGAACTTTAAAGGCAATATTGAGTTGATGATAGTGGTTCATGCCACTTAGTTTTCAAGGATGAAAGGTTGGAACATGGCCAATCATTTCTTGGAGATGGTAATGGTAATTTTTCTGTTGGCAGGCAGAATTGGAACATGAAATTTAAGTATGCTACCTCTGCTGCTCAAGCAGCGGCTGAGTTTGCAGAACATGCAAGCCTAGCTGCCAGAGCTGTTGTAGAACTTTAAAGGCAATATTTTGTTGATGATGGTGGTTCATGCCACTTAGGTTTTAAGGATGAAAGGTTGGAACATGGGCAATCATTGCCTAGAGATGGTAATGGTAATTTTTCTGTTGGCAGGAAGAATTGGAACATGAAATTTATGGATGCTACCTCTGCTGCTCAAGCAGCGGCTGAGTTTGCAAAATATGCAAGCCTAGCTGCCATAGCTGTTGTAGAACTTTCAAGGAAATATTGTGTTGATGATGGTGGTTCATGCCACTTAGGTTTCAAGGATGAAAGGTTGGAACATGGGCAATCATTTCCTGGAGATGGTAATGGTAATTTTTCTTTTGGCAGGCAGAATTGGAACATGAAATTTAAGGATGCTACCTCTGCTGCTCAAGCAGCGGATGAGTTTGCAGAACATGCAAGCCTAGCTGCCGGAGCTGTTGTAGAACTTTAAAGGCAATGTTGTGTTGATGATGGTGGTTCATGCCACTTAGGTTTTAAGAATGAAAGGTTGGAACTTGGGCAATCATTTCCTGGAGATGGTAATTTTTCTGTTGGCAGGCAGAATTGGAACATGAAATTTATGGATGCTACCTCTGCTGCTCAAGCAGCGGATGAGTTTGCAGAACATTCAAGCCTAGCTGCCGGAGCTGTTGTAGAACTTTAAAGGCAATATTGTGTTGATGATGGTGGTTCATGCCACTTAGGTTTTAAGAATGAAAGGTTGGAACTTGGGCAATCATTTCCTGGAGATGGTAATTTTTCTGTTGGCAGGCAGAATTGGAACATGAAATTTATGGATGCTACCTCTGCTGCTCAAGCAGCAGCTGAGTTTGCAGAATATTCAAGCCTAGCTAACAGAGCTGTTGTAGAACTTTCAAGGCAATATTGTGTTGATGATAGTGGTTCATGCCACTTAGGTTTCAAGGATGAAAGGTTGGAACATGGGCAATCATTTCCTGGAGATGGTAATTTTTCTGCTGGCAGGCAGAATTGGAACATGAAATTTATGGATGCTACCTCTACTGCTCAAGCAGCGGCTGAGTTTGCAGAATATGCAAGCCTAGCTGCCAGAGCTATTGTAGAACTTTCAAGGAAATATTGTGTTGATGATGGTGGTTCATGCCACTTAGGTTTCAAGGATGAAAGGTTGGAACATGGGCAATCATTTCCTGGAGATGGTAATTGTAATTTTTCTGTTGGCAGGCAGAATGGGAACATAAAATTTAAGGATGCTACCTCTACTGCTCAAGCAGCGGTTGAGTTTGCAGAACATGCAAGGCTAGCTGCCAGAGCTGTTGTAGAACTTTAAAGGCAATATTGAGTTGATGATAGTGGTTCATGCCACTTAGTTTTCAAGGATGAAAGGTTGGAACATGGCCAATCATTTCTTGGAGATGGTAATGGTAATTTTTCTGTTGGCAGGCAGAATTGGAACATGAAATTTAAGGATGCTACCTCTGCTGCTCAAGCAGCGGCTGAGTTTGCAGAACATGCAAGCCTAGCTGCCAGAGCGGTTGTAGAACTTTAAAGGCAATATTGTGTTGATGATGGTGGTTCATGCCACTTAGGTTTTAAGGATGAAAGGTTGGAACATGGGCAATCATTGCCTAGAGATGGTAATGGTAATTTTTCTGTTGGCAGGCAGAATTGGAACATGAAATTTATGGATGCTACCTCTGCTGCTGAGTTTGCAAAATATGCATGCCTAGCTGCAAGAGCTGCTTTAGAACTTTCAAGGCAATATTGTGTTGATGATAGTGGTTCATGCCACTTAGGTTTCAAGGATGAAAGGTTGGAACATGGGCAATCATTTCCTGGAGATGGTAATGGTAATTTTTCTGTTGGCAGGCCGAATTGGAACATGAAATTTATGGATGCTACCTCTTATGCTCAAGCAGCGGCTGAGTTTGCAGAATATGAAAACCTAGCTGCCACAGCTGTAGTAGAACTTTCAAGGAAATATTGTGTTGATGATGGTGGTTCATGCCACTTAGGTTTCAAGGATGAAAGGTTGGAACATGGGCAATCATTTCCTGGAGATGGTAATGCTAATTTGTCTGTAGGCAGGCAGAATTGGAACATGAAATTTATGGATGTTACCTCTGCTGCTCAAGCAGCGGCTGAGTTTGCAGAACATGCAAGCCTAGCTGCCAGAGCTATTGTAGAACTTTCAAGGCAATATTGTGTTGATGATGGTGGTTCATGCCACTTAGGTTTCAAGGATGAAAGGTTGGAACATGGGCAATCATTTCCTGGAGATGGTAATGGTAATATTTTTCTGTTGGCAGGCAGAATTGGAACATGAAATTTATGGATGCTACCTCTGCTGCTCAAGCAGCGGCTGAGTTTGCAGAACATGCAAGCCTAGCTGCCAGAGCTGTTGTAGAACTTTAAAGGCAATATTGTGTTGATGGTGGTGGTTCATGCCACTTAGGTTTCAAGGATGAAAGGTTGGAACAAGGGCAATCATTTCCTTGAGATGGTAATGGTAATTTTTCTGTTGGCAGGCAGAATTGGAACATGAAATTTAGAGATGCTACCTCTGCTGCTCAAGCAGTGGCTGAGTTTGCAGAACATGCAAGCCTAGCTGCCATAGCTGTTGTAGAACTTTAAAGGCAATATTGTGTTGATGATGGTGGTTCATGCCACTTTAGGTTTCAAGGATGAAAGTTTGGATCATGGGCAATCATTTCCTAGAGATGGTAATGATAATTTTTCTGTTGGCAGGCGAAATTGAAACATGAAACTTAAGGTTGCTACCTCTGCTGCTCAAGCAGCGCGAGTTCTCATAACATTCAAGCCTAGCTGCCAGAGTTGTTGTAGAACTTTTAAGGCAATATTGAGTTGATGATGGTGGTTCATGCCACTTAGGTTTCAAGGATGAAAGGTTTGAACATGGGCAATCATTTCCTAGAGATGTTAATGGTAATTTTTCTGTTGGCATGCAGAATTGGAACATGAAATTTAAGAATGCTACCTGTGCTGCTCAAGCAGCGGCTGAGTTTGCAGAACATGCAAGCTTAGCTGCCAGAGCTGTTGTAGAACTTTCAAGGCAATATTTTGTTGATGATGGTGGTTCATGCCACTTAGGTTTCAAGGATGAAAGGTTGGAACATGGGCAATCATTTCCTAGAGATGGTAATGGTAATTTTTCTGTTGGCAGGCAAAATTGGTAGATGAAATTTAAGGATGCTACCTCTGCTGCTCAAGCAACGGCTGAGTTTGTAGAACATACAAGCCCAGCTGCAAGAGCTATTGTAGAACTTTCAAGGCAATATTGTGTTGATGATGGTGGTTCATGCCACTTAGGTTTCAAGGATGAAAGGTTGGAACATGGGCAATCATTTCCTGGAGATGGTAATGGTAATATTTCTGTTGGCAGGCAGAATTGGAACATGAAATT
>NW_027174861.1:0-42375 GCF_000390325.3 Nicotiana tomentosiformis
CCTATGACCAGGCTGACCAAGAAGGGTGCTCTGTTCTGGTGGACAAAGGAGTGTGAGGAGAGCTTTCAGAAGCTCAAGACGGCTTTGACTACATCCCCAACATTGATATTGCCTACAGGTTAGGGGTCTTACACCGTATATTGTGATGCATCGCAGATTGGTCTTGGCGCGGTGTTGATGCAAGATGGTAGGGTGATTGCCTACGCGTCCAGGCAGCTGAAGGTGCATGCGAAGAACTATCTTATCCACGACCTTGAGTTAGCATCTATTATTCATGCCCTGAAGATTTGGCGACACTATTTGTATGGTGTTCCTTATGATATTTACACCGATCATCGAAGTTTACAACATTTGTTCAAGAAAAAGGATCTTAACTTGCATCAGTGGAGGTGGTTGCAGCTACTTAAGGACTATGATATCACCATTTTGTACCACCCGGGGAAGGACAATGTGGAGGCCGATGCTTTGAGTTTTCGTGCAGAGAATTTGGGGAGTTTAGCATATCTTCTAGTAGCAGAGAGACCCTTAGCATTGGATGTTCAGGCCTTAGCCAGCCAGTTTGTGAGATTGGATATTTCTGAGCCGAGTCAATTGTTGGCTTGTGTGGTCTCTCGGTCTTCTCTTTATGATCGTATCAGGAGCGTCACTATGATGCACACCATCTGTTTGTCCTTAAGGACACAGTCCAGTACGGTGATGCTAAGGAGCATTAGAAACTAGACTCGAGGATCTTTCATTTGATAGGTCGATCATCACATAACTCCATATATATATATATGTAGATATTCTCGTTCAAAGTTGGGTCTTGTGCAAACTCAATTGACCTCAAATTTTGCACACAAGTCATAAATAACATAATGGACCTATTCCAATTTACGGAATTGAATTCCGACCCCGATATCAAAAAGTCAACCCCTGGTCAAACTTTTCAAATATTTAACTTTCGGCATTTCAAGCCAAATTCCACTACGTACCTCCAAATAATTTTCCGGACACGCTCCTAAGTCCAAAATCACCATACAGAGCTATTGGAATTATCAAAACTCCATTCCGAGGTCGTTTACACATAAGTCGATATCCGGTCAACTATTTCAACATAAGCTTCCAACATGAAATTCATTCTTTCAAGCTAACTCCGAAGAGGTCACTATTGGGGATGATGGCGCATTGAGGATGCAAGGCAGGCTGTGTGTGCCTAATGTAGATGGTTTGCATGAGTTGATTCTTCAAGAGGCTCATAGCTCGCGGTACTCCATTCATCCAGGTGCCGCAAAGATGTATCAGGAATTGAGGCAACATTACTGGTGGAGGAGGATAAATAAGGACATAGTGAAGTATGTGGCTTGGTGCTTAAATTGCCAGCAAGTGAAGTATGAGCATCAGCGGCCGGGTGGGTTGCTTCAGAAGTTAGAGATTCCGGAGTAGAAATGGGAGCGGATCATTATGAATTTCGTTGTTGGACTCCCAAGGACTCAGCGGAAGTTTGATGCAGTTTGGGTGATTGTGGATAGGCTGACCAAGTCAACTCATTTCATTCCAGTGATGACTACATATTCTTCCAAGCAGTTGGCTAGAATCTACATCCATGAGATCGTCAGGCTTCACAACGTACCGGTATCTATCATCTCTGGCCGGGGTACGCAGTTTACATCACGGTTCTGGAAGGCCATACAGCATGAGTTGGGTACTAGAGTGAAGCTTAGCACAATGTTTTACCCTCAGACGGACGGACAGTCCGAGCGCACTATTAAGATATTAGAGGATATGCTGTGTGCATGTGTGATGGAGTTCGGAGGGTCATGGGACCAGTTCTTGCCACTTGCGGAGTTTGCCTACAACAACAGTTATCAGTCAAGCATCGAGATGGAACCGTATGAGGATCTGTATGGTAGGCGATGTCGGTCCCCAGTGGGTTGGTTCGAGTCGGGTGAGGCCCGATTATTGGGTATAAACTTGGTCCAGGATGCCCTCGATAAGGTGAAGATGATTCAGGATTGACTTCGCACAGCCCAATCCAAACAGAAGAGTTATGCGGACCGGAAAGTTTGTGATGTAGCATTCATGGTTGGAGAGCGGGTCTTGCTCCGGGTATTGCCTATGAAGGGCATTATAAGGCTCGGAAAGAAGGGCAAGCTGAACCCAAGGTACATTGGTCCTTTTGAGGTTTTGCGACATGTTGGGCAAGTTGCTTTTGTGATTTCCTTACCTCCCACCCTAGCAAGGGTTCATCCAATATTCCTCGTTTCTATGCTCCTGAAGTATGACAATGATCCGGCTCATGTGTTGGATTTTAGCTCAGTCCAGTTGGACAAGGATCTATCTTATGTTGAGGAGCCAGTGGCTATTTTGGACAGGCAGGTCAGAAAGCTAAGGTCAAAGAACATTGCTTCCGTGAAGGTTTAGTGGATGGGTCAGCCGGTCGAGGAGGCAACTTGGGAGACCAAGCAGGATATCTGTAGCTGTTATCCTCATCTTTGCACAGCTTCAGGTATGTCTCTATACTCGTTCGAGGACGAACGATTATTTTAAGAGGGGGAGGATGTGACGACACGGCCGATCGTCTTGAGATTTATAGCCTCGATCCCCAATTAACTGCCTCCCCCGTATTTAGTTCTGCTATTGTGACTTACCAGGAGGTTTTATTTTAGTGTTGGGAGTGTTTTGGGACGCTTAGTCCCTAAATAGAGGTTTAAGCCTTAGGATTTGGAACATTGATGGAACTGTCTGAAAACGACTCTGGAATGGAGGTTCGTCGGTTCCATTAGCTCTGTTAGGTGATTGTTTACTTAGGGGCATGTACGGATTATGTTTTGGAGGTATGTAGCTCATTTAGGCTTGAAATGGCGAAAGTCGAAGTTTTAGAGAGTTGGATCGGTATTGGACTTTTTGATATCGGGGTTGGATTCCGATTCTGGAAGTTGGAGTAGGTCTGTAGGGTTGAGTATGACCTGTGTACAAAATTTGGGGTCAATCGGACGTGGTTCGGTAGGTTTCGGCATCGGTTTGTCGAATTTAGAAGTTTCAAGTTCTTTAAGTTTGAATCGGAGGGTGAATTGTGTTTTTAGAGTTGTTTGGCGTGATTTGAGGGCTCGACTAAGTCTGTATGGTATTTTAGGACTGATTGGTATATTTAGTTGAGGTTCCGGCAGCCTCGGGTGTGTTTCGAATGCTTAACGGGTTGAGTTTAGGACTTATGCAATTGTTGAAGCTGTTGCACCTGGTGTAAATGCACCTGCGCACTTTGGGCCATGGGTGCGGTGCCGCAGAAGCAGTCATGGTGTCGGAGAAGCAGTTTTGGCCCTGTCCAGCTGGGACCACAAGTGCGGCGATAGATCTGCAGAAGAGGACACACAGAAGTGGAAGAGGAGCGAAGGTGCGGGCTCATAGATGCGGTCCTTGTTCGCAGATGCGGAACCAATACCCCTTAAGTCATTTTCGCACCTGTGATGGATTTTTCGCAGGTGCGGTTGAAGGCTCGCAGAAGCGAGATCTCTGGCAGAAAAGGGGCCAAATCGAGGGTTCATGTCATTTTTCATCATTTGGACTTGAGAGCTCAGAATTAGGCGATTTTTGGAGGGATTTTCACGTGGGTGTTTGGGGTAAGTGATTCTTACCTAGTTTTGGTTAATTTCCACGATTATGTCTTTAATTTCATCATGAATTAGTGATTTGGGGTGGAAAATTGGGAAAGATTTGAGAAAAGTTCTTTGGTCGAATTTTGGGATTTTTATCGAAATTTTGGTATCGGATTTGAGTAATTTTGGTACGAGTGAACTCGTGAGTAAATGGGTGTTCATATTTTGTGACTTTTACCCGATTCCGAGACGTGGGCCTGGGGAGGCTTTTTAGGGCGATTTCTAATTTCTTGCTTTAGCTTTGATTTCAGTAGCTAGATTAGTTCCTTATAGCTATATTTATGATATGTAATTGATTTTGGCTAGATTTGGGCCATTCAAAGTCGGATTTTCGTGGAAAGAGCATTGTTACGGATTGATTGAGCTTGGTTCGAGGTAAGTGGCTTGCCTAACCTTGTATTGGAGGGGGGAGAACTTTCCTTAGGATTTGGTACTATTTTGATATGTGAGTGTCGTGTACGTGAGGTGACGAGTACGTACACGGGCTAATTATTGTAAAAACTCGATTTCTGCTAAGTAATAACTTGTTTCCTTCTTATTTGAGTCATATCAGCATGTGTAGTATCTTGTTAGGTTAGAATAGCATGTCTACTTGCCTTAATTGTTTATCTGAACTACGTGCAACATGTTTAGTGAATCTCCTGCTTTTCCTTGACTCGTACATAGTCTAAATTGTAGGATTTCATATTGTAGTTGTTAAATTCTATTGTTGAGTTGTGTATTTACCTTTGGGACTACGGAACAGTATTCCGTGAGATCCCCTTGCGTATTTACTTTGGGACTACGGAACGGTATTCTGGGAGATCACCCCCTATCTGTGTACTAAGTTGTTACCTTTCTATGATTTCATCCTTGTTAAATTTTAGTCTTTATTTTACTGCGATATTTCATTCTGCCTTGTTTTATTATATATATACCAGTAGGGCCGTGACCTGACCTCGTCACTACTCGACCGAGGCTAGACTTGGCACTTATTGAGTACCGTTGTGATGTACTCATGCCCTTTCCTACACATATTTTTTGTGTGTAGATTCAGGTTTCCTCTACTAGCCTCGCTCTTAGTTGCAATCGTTGTTGTTTTCGGAGACTTCAAGGCAAATTTGTCCGCGCCCGCAGATCCTCGGAATCCCCCTCTATCCCCCTATGTTTATTCTTCTCTTATTTATATAGACATTAATGTATAGAGCAGTTAGAACTTCGTAGAAACTTGTGACTTATGGTGTTCCGGGTCTTGGAAGTGTTATGTATATATTTCGAGAAATGATTATTGTATATGCCGAGCGGCATCTCAATTGCTTAATTAAAATATCTGCTACCGTTAGTTGTTAATTTTTAGGTTTTTTATTTTATTTTCGCAAAGTGTTACGCTTACCTAATCGTACAGACTAGGTGCCGTCATGACAATTCACGGAGGAAAAATTAGGGTCGTGACATTATCTGTTTGGTAATTTTATAATTTATATATTCATTTGATTAAAAATAGACCATGATAACATAAATTTATATATAAAAACTCTATTATCTCCTTAAGAAATATTTTTTTCATTTGTTTTATTTATTGACTATTTTAGTAAATAAGAACTTTTTTAAAAGAAAAGGAAGTGGAGATAATTTACGTAGATGTTTATTCAGATGTTCTTATATTATTATCAATGCATATCATTTAGTTCTCATTAAATTAAATTTCAATTGGAAACTTTATAAAACTAGGAAATAATATATAAGAATAAAATATATTTTCAAGTCCCCTTTTGAATATATAAATTTGGTATTTATTCAAATTGTATAAAAAGGATTCCCTCTCTAAAACATGACTTGAGAATAACCTAAACCAAAAATTAAGACAATTGATTTAGGAAATTGTTTTCCTTTAAAAATCATTACATATTAGGTAGCATGAGAAGTATCACTATGCAAGATTCTACTTCTCCCTCTATGATCAAAGGTAGTTGGGTGTTTTCTTTGCGTTCAATAAAAAATCCAACATTATATAGATTTCAAAAATACATAAATATAGAAATAACTATTTTTAAAAAGGCCCAACAAATAATTATGGTGAAGAAAGGATTATTACACCTTAAATAGTATCTCAATGATATCGAATGAAACTAGAAAAAACTATAATTCTTCAATTTGAGGTCAATTTGATTAGTATTTAGAGCGATCGAAAAATTTAATTTATTTTATTACATTATTAAGACATGTCAGTAAACTAGAATAAAATACAAATTTTCTTGTTAAAAATATTCTAAATAATAAAAATTCACGCTTATTATTTTAATGAACCCGAAAAAACACACCTTATCATAAACTATTTCGGAATAAACTTTATTTATTTTATTATTAAAATTTTAATTGATATAAAACGAAAAACTAATATGTTACGATTGAAAATACTAATAGAGTAAAAGTATATATTATTCAATTTAAACAATGAGAAAATACATCACGACTTATGTTTCAACTGACTTTTTAATCATTTTTTAATAATTGATTTTAAATTTGGTGGAGCAAAATATTTTTTTAAAAATAAAAAGGTGTAGAATCTATGTATAAATACTCTAAATTGTATTTGAAGTATTGTATAGTCTTTGTACAGTAAAGTGTCGACAAGTGTTACAAAGTGATTGGCATAGTAATACGATTTCAGAAAAATTAAAATGTACATAACAAAAATAACAATATAGGTAATCGTGGTTCTATACGCTATTATGCAAAAGTCTATTTTAATATTTTTTCTTTAAGACGGACAAAGTGTATAATTAACAATAGATCAAGAAATATTAAAAGAAAGAAAACAAGAAAAAGGAGCAACAATTGGGCTCGTGCATCGCACGAGTACATCATCTTCTCAAAGTATAAATATTAGTACTAGGAAGGGCTTTATGAGTCATTTCACCTATTAGGACTTCTCCCTTTCCCTCAATTTATAAACTCTGGTATCGTCAATTAGGGTTTTTTTTTATCGGAGTAAAAAAAAAATGGAGATACCACAGCAGCATTCTGCAGCCGATGATGAGGGCATGGATCTGACTGTGAGTTCTTTTTTCCCTTCATCTTTTCCTTTTTCGGTGTGTTTGGAGCATAGTAAAAATTATTTTAGATCTATTCGGTGAAATCTCTTAGTCTAAGAATGATAAAAGAAGGGATTTTTTTGGGGTGATATTTTCCAATGCTAAACGTTAAAAAATTTCCTTGAAATTATTTAATTCTGATATTGCGTTATCAATAATACTATGAAAATCATTACCCACACAAGTTTCAAGTGACTTTGTCCGTCCCTGAATATGTGAAGAAATATAGGGACACCGCAATATGTTTGGGATCAAGAGGATGTGTTGGCTGGTAAGTTTGCAGCATTTTTCTTTTCTTTTTTTCATTTAAATTTTTTTTATTATTCTATATATATATATATATATATATATATATATTACATAGAAAAGAGTAGAGCAGGTCGACCAAGGGTATCATTGTCATTTTAAAAATATAATTGTATTGGTCGCTTGTATAATAGGCTCAAAAGTTTGATTGTGGGTTATGGAAAAAATTAAAAGTAACTTGGGCCTAAGCTATTGAATTCTTAAGGTGGACCCCACTTCCCATTCAATATTCACTCTTCTTTAAATGCACTACTTGTACTTGATTACTATTACTCTGCAATTTGTGTGAAAGCAAACTACTTCTCACCTTCACGGTTTAAAACGTTATTTTTTCAATAAGTATTTTAACTAGAAAAATTATCTGTTTGGTAATTTTATAATTTATATATTCATTTGATTAAAAATATACCACGGTAACATAAATTTATATTATCTCCTTAAGAAATATTGTTTTCATTTGTTTTATTTATTTACTATTTTAGTAAATAAGAATTTTTTTAAAAGAAAAAGAAGTAGAGATAATTTACGTAAATTTTTATTCAGATATTATTATCAATGCATATCATTTAGTTCTCATTAAATTAAATTTCAATTGAAAACTTTATAAAATTAGGAAACAATAATTAAGAATAAAATATATTTTCAAGTCCCCTTTTGAATATATAAATTTGGTATTTATTCAAATTGTATAAAAATTATTCCCTCTCTAAAACATGACTTGAGAATAACCTAAACCAAAAATTAAGACAATTGATTTAGGAAATTTTTTCCTTTAAAAATCATTACATATTAGGTAGCATGAGAAGTATCATTATGCAAGATTCTACTTCTTCCTCTATGATCAAAGGTAGTTGGGTATTTCCTTTATGTTCAATAACAAAATCCAACATTATATAGATTTCAAAAATACATAAATATAGAATTAACTATTTTTAAAAAGGCTCAACAAATAATTATGGTGAATAAAGGATTATTACACCCTAAATAGTATCTCAATCATATCGAACAAAACTAGAAAAAAACTATAATGCTTCAATTTGAAGTCAATTTGATTAGTATTTAGAGCGATCGAAAAATTAATTTATTTTATTAAATTATTAAGACATGTCAGTAAACTTGAATAAAATACAAATTTTCTTGTTAAAGAATTTTAAATAATAAACATTCACGCTTATTATTTCAATGAACCCAAAAAAACACACTTTATCATAAACTATTTCGGAATAAAATTTATTTATTTTATTATTCAAATTTTGATTGATATAAAAAGAAAAACCAATATGTTAATACAATTGAAAATACTAAAAGAGTAAAAGTATATATTATTCAATTTAAGCAATGAGAAAATACATCACGACTTATGTTTCAACTAACTTTTTAATCATATTTTAATAATCGATCTAAACTTTGGTGGTGCAAAAAAAAATTTAAAATAAGAAAGTATATAATCTATGTAGAAATACTCTAAATTGTATTTAAAGTGTTGTATAATCTTTGTACAATAAAGTATCGACAAGTATTACAATGTGATTGGCATAGTAAATGTAACGACGCGATCAGTCATTTTGCTTTCTAGAACCCCGTTCTCATAAATGAGACTCCCCGTATGAGATTTTACTGTTTTATGAATTGCGGGGATGGTTGGTTCGGGTTTTGAAGGGTTCGGGTTGAAATAGGAACATAGGGCTAAGTTTGACTTGAGTCAACAGTTTGAGAAAACAACTTTGGAATCGGCATTTGACGATTCTAATAGGTCCGTATGATGATTCCGGACTTGGGTGTATGTTCGGATCGGGTTTTGGATAACCTAGGAGTGTTTCAATGCTTAATATTGAAAGTTGACACATTGAAGGTTTTAAAGTTCTTTAAATTTGGTATGAAGTAGGATTTGGTACTATCGAGGTCCAATTGGGATTCCAAGACAGGGAATAGTTCTGTATGGTGATTTAAGACTTGCACGCAAATTTGGTGTCATTCCGAGTAGTTTAAGTATGATTCGGCGCATTCGGAGCGAATTGAAAACTTGAAGTTCATAATTTGATTCAATTTAGTTTTGGGGTGTGATTCTTAGTTTCGTTGTTGTTTTATGTGTTTTCAAGAGTTCGATCAGGTCCATATTATGCTTATGGACTTGTTGGTGCATTTGGACAGGGCCTCGAGTTGCTCTGGTGTGTTTCGGACCACCCGAATCTAAGTTGGAGAAATCAGATTTTCTAGTTTTGGTTTCCTTCATCGTGAACGAGGAAGGACCCACACATTCGCGATGAAGGATTTGGGTAGCGGGGCGATTTGTTCTTCGCGTTCGCGATCAGGTGGTCGCGTTCGTGAAGCTTTGATATCCTTGTAAAGACCCGACTTATCGTTTTAAGAATTAATACCCCATTCAGTGACTTAAGGTCTCGAGCATCTTCGTAATATGTATTATGACCCGCGGGTGTGGTCGAGTTTGATTTTCAGAAGATTCGGAAATAAATTGAAAGAACAATTCTTATTTCGAAGTTTAAATAGAAAGAGTTGACTAGAGAGCTGACTTTTGAGCAAACAATCCCAGAATGGAATTTTGGTGATGTCAATAGCTTCGTATGGTGATTTAAGACTTAGGCGTATGTCCGGATTTGGATTTGGAAGTTCGTAGGACAATTCGACGCATTTTGGCGAAAGTTGAATATTTCATAATGGATGAAAGTTTCAAGTGAGTTTGCACAAGACCTAACTTCCAACAAGCATAACTCTTAATATATAAAGTGTTATATGGTGTACAAACTATCAAATTAAAGCCCCTTGAGTCTAGTTTCCAACGCATAAAACTGTTTGTCATTTGGATATGTATACAGAGAGCTGTGGCCATTGTACTGGACCTGTGTCATATGCGCACCCTGATGCGCGGCCGTATATATTTGAGACTTTATGCCTTAAGTGTGCGGTTGGATGCACGGTCACTTGCCCAGGTATGCGGCCGTGCACGTAGGAACCCATTAAATAACCCCAAGGCCGGGTAGAGAGAGGGGTTAAGTCATTTTTGAGGTAAAAACCTGATATTTTAGAGAGCTGTAAGAGCATTTTTGGGAGAGATGGAGTAAACCTAACATTCTAATCATCTAATCTTGTACCAATCTTCAAGAATCAAGGAAGCTAATCACAAGATATTCATCAAAGAGGTTAGATTCAACCCCTAGTCTTCAATTTCGAGTTGGGGTAAAATATTGGTGATTGGGAGTATGATTCTTGGGTGTAAGAGTATTATGTATATATGCTTGTACCAATAAGGTTTGTGGGAAGGTTGTTGAGATCAAATAAGTAAAGATTGGGTTGTTGAATGAAGGAAATCTTGTAGAAGAACCTTGTAACCAAATTTGTACACGTAGTGTTTGATAAAATGCTCAAATGAGCTAAAACCATGAAAATCTTCCTAATTATGGTTCAATTTTGTTATGTTTCTAAAAAGATTGAAGTTTCTAGGATTTTCGGAACCTCGTAGTAATATAAGTGAGGCTCAAGAAAGATTGGAGCCGTCCGGAGGTCAATTCACGTGAGAAAGCTATTTTGGAATATCGGTCTAAGTTCAAAAAGGTAAGTATCTTGCTTAACCTTGAGTGGGGAAAATTACCCCTTATGCACTGAGTCTTATGTGTAAATTGTGTAATTGAAAACCATGTACGTGAGGTGACGAGTACGTACTTGGTTTATATGTGTAAATTACATTGGTTAAAATTCTTAGACGCCCTTATGTATTAAGTTGGAAATTATTGTCACTTATTAAATCCTCTATTTGTCATGCCTAGATCCTTGTTTGTTGAAATTATTTTTATATGATGATTTGGTGTGATTGCCACCTTAAATTTATGTGAAATATTATTTTGTTGAGTTGTTTACTCCCGGATATTTTTGGTAAGATTTTGTGCACATTATAGTCGAGCCATGGGCTCCTTATTGTGGAAAATAATGTATTATTGATTTCTGTGTCAAGTTGAAATATTTGATCACTCGATGTGCAATTTGTGATATGTTGTAATATTTGAGCACTTGATGAGCCGTTTGTGATATGCGAGCACTTGATGTGCAGTTGTTAAAATCATATTTTCTTTGGGACTACGGAACAGTATTCCGGGAGATCCCCCTACCCTGCATGTTTATTTTGGGACTACAGAACGGTATTCCGGGAGATTCGCCTATCTTGCATATTTACTTTTGGGACTACGAAGCGGTACCTCGGGAGATCCCCCCTGTCTTGCATATTTACCTTTGGGACTACGAGGTGGTATCTCGGGAGATCCCCGAGATCCCCCTTGTCTTGTATATTTACTTTTGGGACTACGAGGCGGTACCTCGGGAGATCCTCTCTGTCTTGCATATTTACTTTTGGGACTACAAGGCGGTACCTCGGGAGTACCCTTTTGTTGATATTTTTCTATGGATGCACTTGCCTTTGGTTATTTTGTTTTTCCGTGATATATAAATTATTGTGTTCTTCTGTGATGTGTTATTTGATTTTATTATGTGTTTTGTATTCCTTGTTGTATTGTGTTGTCTTTGGCTCTTTGTACAAGACTTTGCAGATTTGTGTTTATGATTTTTACTAGTTTTCGAGAATTGAGTTGTTTCGAATAAAAGAAATTGCTATTATGTTTTAATTTAATAAATTTTACATCCAAATTAGTAGTCATCGGATGCTTCATTTTAATTGAAATGTCATTTTCTTCACCCAAACGAGTTCAAACAATAAACTCATTTCTTTGATAGTTTCTTACTTGGTTTAAAAATTGTAAACTTATTTTATTGAAAATAAATTGATTTACGGATCTTATATACATTGATATATTGGTACGTGAATTGTCCGTGCAATTGTGATATGAAATGTGGGAACGAGGTATTGTGGTTAAATAATAATGACATTTGGCACGTGAGTTGTCTGTGCGGTTGTGATAGAGAAATTGGCACGAGGTGCCGTGAAAATATGAAAGTGGGCTGAGACCCGTATTTTATGATTTTGAAATGTTGTGTCACAGGGTGACTTTTATTCGAAAGAGATTTATTTGAAAGAATTTTATTTGAGAGATATTTATTTGAAGGAAAGAGATTTGAAAGAGATTTATTTGAAAGTATTATATCCTGAAGATTTCGATTTGAAAAACATATAGGCGAAAGATTTATATTGGAATGACTTGATTAATTGGTTGTACTTGTATTCATTATTTGTTGCACAATATTTATGGTGTTCTTGTCTTCATGTTGTTTATATCACTGGTTGATTATTATTGTCACCATTTTTATTTGTTTCCTATTATTTTTATATGCTATATTACACAGGTTATTAGACTAGTGAGTGTCTTGACTGTACCTCGTCACTACTCCACTAAGGTTAGTCTTGATACTTACTGGGTACCGACTGTGGTGTACTCATACTACACTTCTGCACATTTTTGTGCAGATCCAGGTATTGGAGATATCGGGCTTGAGCGGAGTTAAAGATGGATCTTAAGGATTCAAGGTAGAGCTGCTTGGTCGTCGCAGTCCCTTAGAGTCTTTTCATTTCATTGTACTGTTAATTTGTAACCAAACAGTATTGTATATTCAGTCCTCGTGATCATTTCATGTATTCAGTTAGAGTTCGTGACTCAGTACTACCAGTCATGGGAGGTTGTATGTTTATATTTGTTTCGTTGTTAGTTTTGATTTCTTATTAAAAAAATGGCTTCAAAATAAATGTAATTGAAATCGGATTACCTAATCTTAGAGACTAGGTGCCATCACGACGCCTGTGGTGGGATTTTGGTGTAATGACTCAACCGGTCATTTTAACTTTTAGAAATTTGTTCCCTAAAATATAACTCCCCGAACATGCTTTTATTAATTTATGACTTGCAGGAATGGTTGGTTCGGGATTTGGAAGAGTGTGGGTTGAAATTGGAACGCTTGGTTCCTTAAGTTAGCTTTAAATGGACAAGTTTGACTTCGGTCAACATTTTGAGAAAACGACCCCGAAATCGGGATTTGACGGTTCCAATAGGTTCGTATGATGATTTTGGACTTGGGCGTATGTCCGAATTGGGTTTAGGATAATCCGGGAGCGTTTGACGCTTAATAGTAAAAATTAACTATTTGAAGGTTTAAAATTCTTTAAATTTGGTTTGGAGAAGGATTTTGAGTAATTGAAGTCCGTTTGAAATTCTGAGTTTGGAAATAGTTCCGTATAGTGATTTATGACTTGCACGCAAATATTCGTGTCATTCCGAGTAGTTTAAGTATATTTCGGCGCATTGACAGTAATTTGAAGAACTTGAACTTTTAAGTTTGAATCAATTTGGTTTAGGGTATGATTCTTAGATTTGATGTTGTTTTACGCATTCCGAGAGTTCGAGCGAGTCCGTTTTATGATTTCAAACCTGTTGGTATGTTCAGGCGGGGTCTCGGGGACCCCTAGTGTCAATCGGACGAGGCTCGGACCAAGTTGGAAGTTGGGAGCCAAAACTGAAGCTCCCAGCTACTGTCAGAATCGCACCTGCGCTTGGCCAGTCGCAGGTGCGACATTCGCAGATGCGACAGAAGCTCACAAGTACGGCACTCGCATATGCGAGATTTCTTCGCAGAAGTGGAAAAGGGAAGGGGCAATCGACCGCAGATGCGGAGAATTTGTGAACATGCGAACGCGCAGGTGCGAAGAAGGGTACGCAGAAGCGACCTTAACCCAAGCGAGTGAAACTCGCACCTGCGAGGATTTTCCGCTGATGCGAAAGCCGCAGGTGCGAAAGACTTGTTTGGCAGAAAGCTTAAAAGAATGGGAATTCACCATTTTTGCCCATTTTCTTCCATTCTTGGGCGATTTTGGAGCTTTTTGAAAGGAGATTTCAACTAACAACTTGGAAGTAAGTTAATTCTACACCCCTTGAGTTAAATACATAGATTACAAGTAGATTATAACTAGTAAATCGTAGAAATCAAAGGTTTAGGTGAAAAACCTATATATTTATAAAAATGAGATTTTAACCACGAAAATAGTTATGGAATTGGATAGAAATTATATATTTGAGTTCTTGAGATTATGGGTAACGTTTTCATCCGAAAATTTCCAGAATTCGGGCACGTGGGCCCGGGGTGAATTTTAGGAATTTTATCATTTTGGATAGGGTAATTTATTAATAGATGAATTTCAAATTATTGAACATATATTAATTTTTTTATATAACTTTTGGATAGTTTCGGATTTTTCGGCATTGAATCGAGAATTTTACGCGATACGATAATCGAAAAGTGGACTTTGAGACGAGGTAAGTCTCTTGTCTAATCGTGTGAGGGGAAAATTACCCCATAGGGATTAAATTGAATAATTGTTGCTAATTGGAGGGGCTACGTACGCAGGAGGTGACGAGAGTCCGTGTGTAGCTACTATTAATGCTAAAGTCCAGGTAGTTTAGGACTCAAAGCATGAATTACTTGTGTAAATTCTATTCTTTGTTTAATTAATATTAATTGATATATATATATATATATATATATATATATATATATATATATATATATATATATATATGAATATATTGTAAATTGTTAGATAAAGATATTAAAGGATGGAAATCTCATATGCTTAATTTTCTATTTAAATTTGATTAATTGTCAAAAGAAATTGTTCTTCCTCCCGAATTTATCTTATAATAAATATACTCTTCTTCCGGAGGTACATAAGAAAATGTCCTCCTTTCTTGTGGAGCGGGCCGAATGCCTAAGCAGGATAGATGCATCTATGGATCACGCCGCACGTTCCTCGATAGTGTACACGACACTCTAGATCGGGTCGTACGTCCTCGGTAGAAATCGTACTTAATAATAATAATCACACGATACTTTAATAATTTATTTCAGCTTGCGAAGCTAATTGATAATTGAAAAATCCTTGGAATTTAATGAATTATTATTCTTGCTTGTTAAAGAAATAAATTGTTATTCCTGTAAATGATATTTAATTAATAAATTAGAAATTATTTGAATTGAAGGAATTCAATTAGTATATTGAGAATTGTTGCATTTTAAGGAATTTGATTATTTCTGTTGATTAAATAAATTATTGTAAATTCTGTAAATCATGCTGATGTAAATATCCTAGTTGTATTTCAATTATTATTATTGACCCATAGTGAGTGTCAAAGTCGGCCATCTCGTCTCTACCACTTCGAGATTAGGCTTGATACTTACTAGGTACACGTTGTTTACGTACTTATACTACACTTGCTGCACTTTTTGTGCAGGAACTGAGGCAAGTACTAGTGGGGGACCTATCGTCTTACACCCACGTTATCCATGGGCTTAGTGGTGAGCTATTTCTCTGATCCGTTCTGCAGCTACTAGTGTCTCTCTTTGTATTTATCATTCTGTAAATTTTTATTTCAGACAGTATTTGAGGTTTTGTATAATCTACTAGATGTTCATACACTTGTGACACCAGATCTTGTCATATATATTGGTAGAATTTGGGTTTTATTATTTCTTTCGGTTTTAAATTTTGTCAATGAATGCTTAATTTATTAAGTTGGCTTGCCTAGCCGTAGTGTTGGGCGCCATCATGACCTATAGGTGAAATTGGGTCATGACAACATGGTATCAGAGCACTAGGTTCACGTAGGTCTCACAAGTTATGAGCAGGCCTAATAGAATCTTGCGGATCAGTACAGAGACGTCTGTACTTATCTTCGAGAGGCTATATGGTGTTAGGAAATTTCCTTTCTTCATATTCCATCGTGCAATTGATGTAGTTCTAAATATCCTTCTCTTATTCTCTCTCAGATGGTGAGAACGCGCTCGAATGAGGTTCCAGACAAGGGAAGAGCTACTTCCCCAGTTGCTAGAGGCCGAGGCAGAGGGAGGGCTCCAGCCCGTGGTAGAGGGCGAGGATGTCCCAGGACTGTTCCAGTTATGCCGCCAGTGGATCCAGTAGAGAATCCCATTATTGAGGAGCAGGGTGAGGTGCCTGTGGCAGAGCCAGCTCCGGTGGATTTCACATCTACACCGGGATTTCAGGATGTCATGGATCGTATGCTACGATTCATGGACAATATGACTCAGGATGGTTTATTTCCGGTAGACCCAGGCACATCTCAAGCGGACGGGGGAGCACAGACCCCTAATGCACAGGCTCATGAAAAGATAGATGTTGTATATCAGACCTAGGGTGCACTACCCGTGGGTGGAGCCCAGCCTGTGGCAGCAACTACACTTGAGCCTAGGCCAGCTGTAGTCGCCGATCCTCAGAAACTATTGGACCGATGGACTAGCCTACATCCTCCTGTCTTCGGGGGTGAGCGACATGAGGATCCACAGGACTTCATTGATCGTTGCAGGGACAAACTCTATAACATGAGGACATTAGAATCTCATGGGGTTGACTTTGCTACTTTTCAACTAGAGGGCAGAGCCCGTAGATAGTGCCAGTCTTATGTTCTTGGCAGACCAGCAGATTCTCCTCCCATGACTTGAGACAGGTTCACCCGTATCTTCCTGGACATGTATATTCCACCCTCCTAGAGGGAAGAGTTGCGGTTTCAGTTTGAGCAGCTCTAGTAGGGTCAGATGTCAGTGTCTGATTATGAGGCGAGGTTCTTTGAGTTATCTCGCCATGCACTTATGATATTCCCTACTGAGGCGGAGAGAGTGCGGAGCTTTGTTGCGGGTTTACATACCGGCATTCAAGCCATTATGGCTCGAGAGGTTGAGATGGGTACTTCTTATGAGCTAGTTGTGGAGATAGCCCGGAGGATTGAGGGTGTGCGTCAGCGGAACAGAGAGCAGATTATGAGAGATAAGCGGTTCAGGTACTCTGGAGAGTTGAGAGGTGCTACATCTGGGGGCAGAGGTTAGTTCGTGAGGGGGCAGTCCAGTAGACCCCCATTTCCAGCACCACCACCTCCTCGAGGTGCTCCAGTGCGACCTTATCTTAGTGCTATACCAGAGAGTTCCTACAGCCAACCAACTATTCAGGGTCCTTCCAGTAGGTATTCAGTTCCCCAGGGCCATACACTTAGTCAGCAGCCCATCATACCGAAGAGTTATTATGAGTGCGGGGATCCCAGTCACATGCAGAGGTTTTGCCCCAGGCTTCGGGGTAGACCAGTACAGCAGGGTCAACAGCCTATGCTTACCAGACCAGTTGCTCCACCGGTAGTCCGACCACCAAGAGGTGGAGGACAGGTGGGTAGGGGACATCCTAGAGATGGAGGTCATCCAGGCGGAGGCCAACCAGTTGGCGCTCCAGCTCGGTTCTACTTTTCTGGCTAGACCAGATGCAAAGGCCTCAGATGCTGTGATTACAGGTATTATTTTTGTTTGCGGCAAAGATGCCTCAGTATTATTTGATCCAGGACCCACGTATTTATATGTGTTGTCTCTATTTGCTCCATTCCTGGATGTTTCTTGTGAGTCCTTGAGTACTCTTGTTTATGTGTCCACTCATGTAGGCGATTCTGTTATAGTGAACCGGATCTACTGGTCTTGTATTATTGCATTCTGTGGCTATGAAACTAGAGAAGATCTCTTATTGCTCGAGATGATCGATTTTGAAATTATTTTGGGTATGGACTGGTTATCTCCATATCATGTTGTTCTAGATTGTCATGCCAAAACTGTTACCTTGGCTATTCCATCTTTGCCTAGGCTGGAGTGGAAAGGTTTGTCGGTTAGTTCATTTAATCGGGTTGTTTCTTTTATAAAGGCTTAACACATGGTTGAGAAGGGTTGTTTGGCTTATCTAGCCTATGTCCGGGATACTACTGCAAAGACTCTGACTATTGATTCAGTGCCAGTAGTTCGGGAGTTCTCCAATGTATTTCCTTCAGATCTTCCAGGTATGCCACCTGATCGTTATATTGATTTTTGTATTGACTTGGTTCCAGATACCCAACCTATATCTATCCCACCGTATCGCATGGATCCAAAAGAATTGAAAGAACAACTTAAAGAGCTACTAGCCAAAGGATTCGTCAGACCGAGTGTATCACCTTGGGGTGCACCGGTATTATTTGTGAAGAAGAAAGATGGCACAATGCGAATGTGTATTGATTATCGCCAATTGAACAAAGTTACTATTAAGAACAAGTACCCGTTGCCGCATATTGATGACCTATTTGACCAGTTGCAGGGTGCTAGGATGTTCTCTAAGACCAACTTGAGGTCGGGGTATCATCAGCTGAAGATTCGAGATTCGGATGTTCCGAAAACTTCTTTCCGTACTAGATATGGTCATTATGAGTTTCTGGTAATGCCTTTCGGTTTGACTAATGCCCCGGCAGCGTTTATGGATCTGATGAACAGGGTATTCAGGCCATATATTGATTTGTTTGTCATTGTCTACATTGATGATATTTTGATCTACTCGCGCAGCAAGGAGAAACATGAGCAGCATATGAGAGTAGTGCTTCAGACGTTGCGGGAACAAAAGTTATATGCTAAGTCCTCTAAATGTGAGTTTTGGCTAGAGTCTGTAGCATTTTTGGGACATATTGTATCAGGAGAAGGTATTAAAGTTGATCCCAAAAAGATTGAGGCAGTTCAGAATTGGCATCGTCCCACTTCGGCGACTGAGATCAGGAGTTTTCTGGGTTTAGCAGGTTATTATCGTCGGTTTATGGAAGGTTTTTCATCTATTGTAGCACCTTTGACCAAATTAACCCATAAGGATGTTCAGTCCGATGGTCCGATGATTATGAGTCAAGCTTTCAGAAGCTCAAGACAGCATTGACTACAGCACCAGTGTTAGTGTTACCTTCTGGTTCGGGAATGTATACAGTGTATTGCGATGTTTCACGCGTTGGTTTGGGTTGTGTATTAATGTAGGAAGGGCGAGTTATTGCATATGCTTCACGTCAGTTGAATCCCCACGAGAAGAATTATCCGGTACATGATTTGGAGTTAGCTGCGATTGTTCACGCCCTTAAGATTTGGAAGCATTATCTTTATGGGGTGTCTTGTGAAGTTTATACTGATCATCACAGTTTGAAGCATTTGTTCAAGTAGAGGGACCTAAATTTGAGGCAGCGCAGATGGCTAGAATTACTAAAATATTATGATATTACTATCCTATATCATCCACATAAAGCTAATATAGATGCAAATGCCTTGAGTAGAAAGGCGGAGAGTATGGGTAGTTTGGCTTTCATTTAACCATAAGAGAGGCCATTAGCTTTGGATATCCAGTCCTTGGCCAACAGACTTGTGCGGCTAGATATTTCAGAGCCCAGCCGAGTTCTTACATGTGTCGTAGCTCATTCTTCACTATTTGAAGATTAATTGATGAAAATTAGGCCCTCCCTCTAGAACCCTCTCTCTCTCACACTAGAAATATGAGAAATGAGCTTCAAAATAGACTAAAGGGGTGTTTTAATGGAATGGGGGTCGGGTTTTAAATTAAGAAAATGGGTGCCCCGACACAGGTCTGTGGTCGCATATGCGACCGCGTAAAATGGTTATGCGGTCCGCAAAGTGACCGCAGAAATGGCCCTCAGGGGCCTGAACTTACGACCCAGGTATGCGACCAGTATGCGGTCTGCATACTCCTTTTGCGGTCGCATAATGAACCACAAAACTCCCTCCGCAAAAACTCAATAGGTATTATGCGATCGATATGCGGTCCGCATGGTGATTATGCGGTCGCATAATTGATCGCAAATCTGACCTCAAATTGGCCAACATACTGCTTCACTCTGCAACCATTATGCGGTCCACAGAGTGATTATGCAGCCGCATAATGGGCCTCAGAAATGTGTCCTTCTGCGAAACATTTTCCTCTAAGTCTGTGGGGGTACTGTTCAATCCAAAAAGTCCTAACCGCGGCGAGCAAGCTCGCCACGAAGAATTTCTACAATAATAACGCAGGAATCTATCTTGGCACCACGAAACCCCGAGTTTTTGGTTTAAATTTTTACGGGTCCTTACATCCGACCTCACTTAAGATCATTCATCCTCGAATGAGGATCAAGGTTTGCTTAACACAGTTTTAGTTGTACCACGTAACATCAGCCCCAAATTTGTCTAACTTCCTAACTTTCTGAAAATTTCGCTAGAGTTTCCTTTGTATTTAGGGCTATCCACCTGTCAGAGAGCCCCCGAAACACACTTTAGCAACATATATAGAATTAAATGACACAACAAAATACAAAATGACACCAACCGAAGCCTCATGGGGGACATATAACTAGAAAGTAGTGTCTTTATATTAGCCGAACAAGTGATACAAAACTTAAGGGGAACAACTTTATAGAGATATTACATGGTTATTCAAACAAACAAGGGTACTTCTTTTTCATTTCATTCTCGGCTTCCCAAGTAGCCTCTTCGACTTGCTGGTTTTTCCATAATACCTTTACGGATGCAATTTCTTTGTTCCTCAACTTTCGAACTTGTCTATCAAGAATAGCAACTGAAATCTCTTTGTATGACAGTTCTTCACTAATCTCGATGGTCTCAACCGGCACGATAGCAGACGGATCTCCAACTACCTTCTTCAACATGGACACATGGAATACCGGGTGCATTAGTGACATCTTAGGTGGTAGCTCAAGCTTGTACGCCACCTGACCTATCCTTTGAATGATTCTATACGGCCCGACATACCTCGGACTTAATTTCCCTTTCTTTCCAAACCGCATGATCCTCTTCATGGGAGATACCTTCAAGAACACCCAATCATCTTCCTTGAACTCTAAATCTCTGCGACGAACATCCGAATAGGAGTTTTGACGACTCTGAGCAGTTTTCAACCGCTCTTTTATGATCTTAACCTTTTCCATAGCCTGATGCACAAGGTCTGGTCCTATTATTTCGGCTTCTCCAACCTCGAACCACCCAATCGGCGATCTACATCTTCTACCATACAAGGCCTCAAAAGGCGTCATCTGAATACTGGCATGGAAGTTGTTGTTATAAGAAAATTCTATGAGCGGCAAATGATCGTCCTAGCTAACCTTGAAGTCAAGCACGCACGCACGCAACATGTCCTCAAGCATCTGAATATCCCGCTCTGCTTGCCCGTCAGTCTTTGGATGGAAAGTCGTGCTAAGATTTACCTGCGTACCCAAACCTTGCTGAATTGTCTTCTAGAAATTAGCTGTGAACTGGGCCCCTCGATCGAAAATGATGGAAACTGGAGTGCCACGAAGCCTACCTATTTCCTTGATATATAATTGAGCATATTGTTCCGCAGTGTCAGTGGATCTAACTGGTAAGAAGTGTGCTGATTTCGTGAGTCTATCCATGATCACCCAAATTGAGTCAAATTTACACGGAGTGCGTGGTAACCCTACCACAAAATCCATATTGATCATTTCCTATTTTCACATTGGAATTTCTATACTCTGTGCTAACCCACCGGGCCTTTGATGCTCGGCCTTTACCTATTGACAGTTTGAACATTTTTCCACAATGTTCGCCACACCCCTCTTCATGTTATTCTACCAGTAAACTTCCTTGAGGTCATGATACATTTTTGTAGAGCCTGGGTGCACGAAATATCTAAAAGTATGAGCTTCTGCCATGATTCTTTCTCGAAGACCATCTACGTTTGGAACACATAGTCGTCCTTGGTACCATAATGTTTTGTCATCCATGCCAAGAGAAAAAGCCAAAGTCTTATGTTTATGAATCCCTTCCTCCAGCTGCACCAACACTGGATCATTGTATTGCTTCTCCTTGACCTCCGTCACAAGCAATGATTCCACCCTATTCCGCACAATCACTCCCCCTTCATTAGAGTCCGCATGACGAACTCCCAAACTGGCCAACTGGTGAACCTCCCAGGCCAAGGGCCTTTGACATGCCTCCAAGTGAGCCACACTACCCAAAGATTTCCGACTAAGAGCATCCGCCACCACATTAGCTTTCCCCGGATGATACAAAATGTCGATGTCATAATCTTTGAGCAATTCAAGCCACCTTCTCTGCCTTAAGTTCAATTCCTTTTGCTTAAAAATGTATTGAAGACTCTTGTGGTCCGTGAATACATCTACATGGACTCCATACAAATAATGAAGCCAAAGTTTTAATGCAAAAACCACCGCCGCAAGCTCTAAGTCATAAGTTGGATAGTTCTTTTCATGATTCTTAAGTTGCCTTGAAGCATATGCTATAACCTTACCATGTTGCATTAATACACACCTAAGACCGATCCTTGAAGCATCGCAATACACCACAAACCCCTCGGTACCCTCTGGCAGGGTCAATACCAGCACCGAATTCAATCTTGATTTCAATTCCTGGAATCTCCTTTCACAAGCATCGGACCACTGGAACTTAACCGCCTTCTGCATCAATTTAGTCAATGGAGAGGCAAGAGTGGAGAACCCCTCCACGAACCTCCTATAATACCCGGTCAAACCCAAGAAACTGCGAATCTCTGTTGAAGTAGTAAGTCTAGGCCAATCCTTCACCGCTGCAATCTGTTGAGGATCAACCTTAATTCCTTCTCCGGAGACGACATGACCCAGGAATGTAATAGATTCAAGCCAAAATTCACATTTCGATAACTTTGCATACAATTGGTGTTGATGAAGATTTTGCAGAACTGCCCTGAGGTGATCAGCGTGATCCTCTTGACTTCGAGAATACACAAGGATGTCGTCAATGAATACAATCACAAAGGAGTCGAGGAACGGCTTGAAGACTCGATTAATAAGATCCATGAAAGCTGCCGAGGAATTTGTTAGCCCGAAAGACATTACTAAAAATTCAAAGTGCCCATACCGGATTCTAAAAGTTGTTTTCAGAATATCCTGCTCTCTTACCTTCAATTGATGGTACCCGGACCGCAAATCAATTTTGGAGAAGAACTTAACACCTTGTAATTGATCAAACAAATCATCTATTCTAGGCAATGGGTATTTGTTTTTTATTATGACTTTATTGAGTTACCGGTAATCAATACACATCCGCAGCGATCCATCTTTCTTTCTGACAAAGAGAACCGGTGCGCTCCAAGGTGACACACTCGGTCGGATGAAACCTTTCTCTAGCAAATCCCCTAGCTACTCCTTTAGCTCTTTTAATTCTGTCGGCACCATTCTATAAGGTGGAATGGATATAGACTGCATGCCCGGCATCACATAATTCCCAAAATCAATCTTCCTATCTAGAGGAATTCCAGGGAGCTCATCCGAAAATACATCGGGGAATTCATTCATAATTGGTACAGATTCAAGGGTAGGTACCTCAGCAGTGGTGTTCGTAACTCAGATCAAATGATAAGTACACCACTTCCTGATCATCTTCGTGGCCTTAAAGTAAGAAATAAACCTACCTTTTGGCATAACATTATTCCCTTCCTACTCAATAGCTGGCTCATTATGAAACTCAAGCCTCGTGATTCTGGCTCGACAATCGAGTTTGGAAAAACATGAATAAAGACAATTCATTCCCATTATTACATAAAAATCAAGCATCCCTAGTTCAATAAGATCGGCCATGGTATCCCGAGCACGCACCGTGACAACACAATCCCTATAACGCCGTGCGGCCATAATAGACTCGCCAACCGGAGTAGATACAAAGAACGGATCATGAAGCTGTTCTGGTTCTATCCCGAAGCTCGTAGCAACATAAGGAGTAACATAGGACAAAGAAGATCCGGGATCAATAAGGGCATACACATCATGAGATTGAACAATCAATATACCTGTGACGACATCTGGGAAAGCCTCCGCACTCTGTCGACCACTCAAAGAATAGAATCGACTGGGTCCTCCCAAACTTTGTGCACCACCCCTAGCTGCACCACGCCCTGTGGGTGCTGGAGAGCCTCAAGTTGGAAGGGGTGCTCAAGATGTAGCAGATGTAGGACTGGATGACTGAGTTGTGCCCCTTCCGGTCACCCTGACGGGATGCATGACACTGCCTCTGAATATGACCTCTCATCCCGTATCCGTAACATACAGGCATGTCCAGGTAGCAGACTCCCGAATGTATGATCCCACACTTAGGGAATGGGGCCCTCAGCTGCTGCTAAAATCTCCCTCCTGATCGGCCATGATGGTGGGACCCCTAACTGCCCTGACCGGGCCTAAAGATACTCACATGTTGTTGATCGTGCCCTGATGGCAGGGCACTAGCTGAATACTGAGCATAAGACTGAGATGGCCCTGATGATCCTCCCCGAAAAGCTGATCTCCCACCTCCGAATGAACCCCCAAGGTTGCCCGCTGATCGGGCCCTACTACTACTTTCTCGTTCCATCCCGAGCTTTAACTTCCGAGCCTCCGTAGCTTGGGCAAATGCCACCATCTTCCCATAGTTCATGTCGGAATTTAGAGCAGCTGTGGCAGCCTCATTAATAACCAAACGGCTAAGGCCCTGCATAAATCGATGCACCATAGTCTCCATAGTCGGCATCATATGAGCAGCATACTTTGACAGGCGCACGAACTCCATGTGATATTCCAACACACTCTTACTACCCTGTTTAAGGGTCTCAAACTCCACAACACGGGTTGCCATAGTCTCGGCAGGCAAGAAATGGTCTATGAAGGCATCCGTAAACTCACTCCATCCCGCCGGAGGGCTCCCCTCCTCATGGGAATCCTCCCACATCTCAAACCAGGAATATGCCACCCCTTTCAAACGATAGGAGGCCAACTCTACTCCCTCTGTCTCCGTAGCACGCATAACTCAGAGAGTCTTATGCATCTCATCAATGAAATCCTGATGGTCTGCCCCGGGGTCAGTACCTGTGAACACTGAAGGGTCTAACTGAAGGAACCTGTTTACCCTAGAACCGGAAGAATTTCCTTGCAAGCTAAATGAGGTGGGTGCAACATTTGACCTTTGAGCCTGGGAAGCTAATAACTGAGTCAGCATCTGAATAGCTCCTCTAAGATCTCCATAAGAAATACTGGGACCGGGAGCTGAGGCTGGAGGTGGAACAGGTATATCGGCGGGAGGGATTGTGGCACCCTCCACTGGTGTAAGAATTGGGGTAGTCTGTTCTGGAGTAGACAAATCAGGCAGTGTGATAACAAGGGGATTATCCTCAGCCGCATTATCAAGTAAGGGATCAACAACCACTCCTGGGGTGGCATTGGATTCTTGGCAAATTCCTACTCTCTTCTTAGGTGCCATTTACTGAAAGTTAGAACAATGCACGAGTTAGGGGAAAACAACCTTACGTTCCGCTCTATCGCACGATATAGAACAAAAATGAAGGGTATCATTCTTAAATGTCCAAGTATCCCCCTAATTATAGATGTGGTTGACAACACACCGATAAGAAGGGCTCTACTAGAAACAGCTCCGAGACATCCTAGGACACTTTAAAACCATAGGCTCAGATACCAAGTTTGTCATGCCCAACCTCGGGGAGCGCGATCGGCGCTTAACCGAGTGAACCCGGTCGAGAAAGCCTATTGAACCTTTCCTACCCGACTCATTCATAATCCAAAAAGGGAATGCGTCACCATTTGTAAAACAGGGGAGAGATCAGTTATATAAATATATAAACGTTGCTAGTTCATTTTTCCTTATATACGTACATTATGCCATAGTTGAGTTTCCAAAATACAACTCGATCCAACGACCAGCCCAACATATATACATGACCCATATAAACGTCTACGGAACCTCTAAGGGTACAAAAGAGCAACATGACAATGCCGGAAACAAGGCCCCAGCTATACCTCGAAATATGAGAACTTATACAAAAGAAGGACTACATGACCCCAGGAAGAAATGGGACTCACCAAGACTATTGTAATGAGTGTGAGGGAGAGCACCACTATTTAGGATCAGCATTGTCTGCGATAGAACCACCTACATCCATTCAAAGATGTAGCGCCCCCGGCAAAAAGGGTGTTAGTACTGTCGAATAGTACTAGTATGTAAGGCAAACACCAATCTTAGTAGAATGAACAGTGAAACAAAGAGAAGGCAGTCATAATAATCAATAAGTACTTCACAGAAATACAAAGAAACACCAAGTAAGGATCACATAATTTTCAATTCAATCTTTCCATCTTTTTAGGTTAATAATCTTTAGTGCCAAAGCCACAACTCATAATACCACCGTGTTTTTACACGGAGTCCGGTCTCGGCCCGACCGGCTAAGCCATATCAAGTGAGACATATCCATATCCACATTGTAAATCAATGATTCCAACACAAATGCCACCATGTGTACAACATGGCGTCCGATCTCGGCCCGATCGGCTAAGCCATCTCACTTGAGACATAACCTCTTTCAATTGTTCACTCAATTCACATCTCTTTCCCATCTTTCGTTACATGGCACAAACAACCTCATTTATTAAGTAGTTCTTGGCACTTGGGAACATTTTACAATTCAAGTCTTTCCCTTTGTATTCGTTCAAATAACATCATCATTCATGTTGATAAGTACCATCACATAAGGCATTTCACACATAAGGGAAGGAGCTTGGAAAATCATGATTTCGTTATCAAATAGCATGATGACATGGTAACCATCTAAAACAATTAGGGAACATGAATCTTTCAATCCAACACACTAAGGCAAACAATTCTAGTATGATCAAGTTGGAACTTACAACAATTACTCGGACACTAGGAGTTCTATTCTAAGAAGAAAAGAGTTAGCCATACATACCTCAGTTGTGCTTCTTTAGACTCTACAATTATCCGTAACCCTTAGCAACCTCAATCTATTTTTGCAATATACAAATTGAACCCAAAATTAGGAAAACGTTCATAGTTCTAGTTTACTTTTTATTTTTCCCACACTCTTTATCACATGCATGCAAGATGAATCACTCTCATACCCATGAAGTATTACCCTAGTACCCCATTATAGCTATATTTGAAATTAAGAGTTGGGGTGATGAAATCTTACCATTTTGGATGAAGATTTTGGTGCTCTACTTGAGTATTTCCAAGCTTTGAGTGATGGTTGAAGATTAATTGATGAAACTTAGGCCCTCCCTCTAGAACCCTCTCTCTCTCACACTAGAAATATGATAAATGAGCTTCAAAATGGACTAAAGGGGTGTTTTAACGGAATGGGGGTCGGGTTTTAAATTAAGAAAATGGGTGCCCCGACACAGGTCTGCGGTCGCATATGCGCCCGCAGAATGGTTATGTTGTCCGCAAAGTGACCGCAAAAATGGTCCTTAGGGGCCTGAACTTACGGCCCAGGTATGCGACCTGTATGCGGTCCGCATACTCATTTTGCGGTCGCATAATGCACCGCAAAACTCCCTCCGTAAAAATCAAGAGGGATTATGCGATCGATATGCGGTCCGCATGGTGGTTATGTGGTCGCATAATCGAACGCAAAGCAGACCTCAAATTGGCCAACGTATTGCTTCACTTTGCGGCCATTATGCAGTCAACATAGTGATTATGCGACCGCAGAAACGCGTCCTTCTGCGAAATATTTTCCTCTAAGTCTGTGGGGTACTTTTCAATCCAAAAACCCGAAACCCCGAGTTTTTGATTTAACGCAAGAATCTATGTTGGCACCACGAAACCCCGAGTTTTTTATTTAAATCTATACGAGTCCTTACATCCGAAAATTTCCAGAATCCGGACACGTGGGCCCGTGGTGAATTTTAGGAATTTTACCATTTTGGATAGGGTAATTTATTAATAGATGAATTTTGAATTAGTGAACATATATTAATTATTTTATATAACTTTTGGATAGTTTCGGATTTTTTGGCATTGAATCGAGAATTTTACGTGACGCGATAATCAGAAAGTGGACTTTGAGGCGAGGTAAGTCTCTTGTCTAATCTTGTGAGGAGAAAATTACCCCATAAGGATTAAATTGAATAATTATTGCTAATTGCGGGGGCTACGTACGCACAAGGTGACGAGAGTCCGTGCATAGCTACTATTAATGCTAAAGTCCGGGTAGTTTAGGACTCAAAGCATGAATTACTTGTGTAAATTATATTCTTTGTTTAATTAATATTATTTGATATATATATATATATATATATTCTTTGATTAATTAATATTAATTGATATATATATATATATATATGAATATATTGTGAATTGTTAGATAAAGATATTAAAGGATGGAAATCTCATATGCTTGATTTTCTGTTTAAATTTGATTGATTGTTAAAAGAAATTGTTCTTCCTCCATAATTTATCTTATAATAAATATACTCTTGTTTTGGAGGTAGATAAGAAAATGTCCTCCTTTCTTGTGGAGCGGGCCGAATGCCTCGGCAGGATAGATGCATCTATGGATCGCGCCGCACATCCCTCGGCAGTGTACACAACACTCTGGATCGGGTCGTACGTCCTCGGTAGAAATCGTACTTAATAATAATAATCACACGATACTTTAATAATTTATTTCAGCTTGCGAAGCTAATTGATAATTGAAAAATCCTTGGAATTTAATGAATTATTATTCTTGCTTGTTAAAGAAATAAATTGTTATTCCTGTAAATGATATTTCATTGATAAATTAGAAATTATTTGAATTGAAGGAATTCAATTAATATATTGAGAATTATTCCATTTTAAGGAATTTGATTATTTTCGTTGATTAAATAAATTATTTTAAATTATGTAAATCATGCTGATTTAAATATCCTAATTGTATTTCAATTATTATTATTAACCATAGTGAGTGTCAAAGTCGGCCATCTCGTCTCTATCACTTCGAGATTAGGCTTGATACTTACTAGGTACACGTTGTTTACGTACTCATACTACACTTGCTGCACTTTTTGTGCAGGAACTGAGGCAAGTACTAGTGGATGACCTATCATCTTACACCAATGTTATCCAGGGGCATAGTGGTGAGTTGTTTCTCTGATCCGTTCTGCAGATACTAGTGTCTCTCTTTGTATTTTTTATTCTGTCTATTTTTATTTCAGACAGTATTTAAGGTTTTGTATAATCTACTATATGCTCATACACACTATATGCCCATACACTTGTGACACCGGATCTTGGCACACACATTGGTAGAATTTGGATTTTATTATTTTTCTTGGTTTTAAATTTTGTTAGCCACAGTGTTGGGCGCCATCATGACCTATAGGTGAAATTGGGTCGTGACATTTGGGTCGTGACAATCCTACGTGTTCATGAAGGTCCTCTCACGTTCGCGTAGAATAAAGGGACCTGGGAGGGGTCAGTACCCATTACCCCTCGCGTTCGCGAAGGTGTAGTCGTGTTCGCGATGCTCAGGCGGGCCAAGCCTTCGCGATCATGAAACAGTCGTCGTTGTAATGACCCAACCATTCATTTTAACTTTTAGAACCTTGTTCCCTAAAATAAAACTTTATGTAGGTGCTTGTAATGATTTATGACTTGCGGGGATGGTTGGTTCGGGATTTGGAAGTGTTTGAGGTAAAACCGGAACACTTGGTTCCTTAAGTTGGCCTTAAAGTGCTAAGTTTGACTTCGGTCAACATTTTGAGAAAACGACTCCGGAATAGAATTTTGATGATTCCAACAGCTCCGTATGGTGATTTTGGACTTAGAAGCGTGATCGGAATTTTATTTGGAAGTCCGTAGTGAAATTAGGCTTGAAATGGCTAAAATAGGAATTTAAAGTTTGAAAGTTTGACCGGGGAGTTGACTTTTTGATACCGGAGTCGGAATCCAGTTCCGAAAATTTTCATAGCTCCATTATGTAATTTATGACTTGTGTGTAAAATTTGAGGTCAATCGGAGTTGATTTGACAGGTTCCGACATCGAATGTAGAAGTTGAAAATTCTAAGTTTCATTAAGCTTGAATTGGAGCATGATTCGTGATTTTAGCGTTGTTTGATGTGATTTGAAGCTTCAAATAAGTTTGTATGATGTTTTAGGACTTGTTGGTGTTTTGGGTTGAGGTCCCGAGGGCTTCGGGTGAGTTTCAGATGGTTAACGGATCAAAAGTAGGACTTAGCTGCTGCAAAAGCTGCTGCAATTTTTCTGCTGGAAATGCTGTCAAAATCGGGCTGCCTGTCAAAAATCGAACCCCTGACAAAATTGAGCTCCCGAGATCGAACTCCCGAGAACGAGCTCCCGAGATCGAACTCTCGAGAACGAGCTCCCGAGATCGAGCTCCCGAGATCGAGCTCTCCCAAGAACGAGCTCCCGAGATCGAGCTCTCCCGAGAACGAGCTCCCGAGAACGAGCTCCCGAGATCGAGATCCCGAGATTGAGCTCCCAAGAACGAGCTCCCGAGAATGAGCTCCCGAGATCGAGCTCCCCAGAACGAGCTCCCGAGATCGAGCTCCCGAGAACGAGCTCCCGAGATCGAGCTCCCAAGATCGAACTCCCAAGATCGAACTCCCAAGATTGAACTCCCAAGATCGAACTCCCAAGATCGAACTGGACAGATCGAGCTCCCAAGATCGAACTGGGTAGATCTGTAAGTTATAAAAACAGAGGCATTCAACCCATTTGCCATTTTTGACAAACTTGAGCTTGAACAAAAGCGATTTTTGACAGATTTTCAGGGAAAGACATTTGGGATAAGTGATTCTAACTCGGATTTGATCAATATACACGAATATATCATTGTTTTCACAATTTAATTAGTGTTTTGAGATTGAAATTTGGAAAAGTTTAGAAATCTCATAGAAATGAAATTTTGAGATTTCGGTATCGATTCGGAGTCGGATTTGAGTGAAACTGGTATGGTTGAACTCGTAATCAAATGGGTTGTCGGATTTCATAACTTTCACCGGATTTCAAGATGTGGGCCCCGCGGGCAAATTTTTAATTAATTTCGGATCTTTTCTTTAAAATATAGTATTTTCTTATAGAATTGATTCTTATAATATTTAGTGATTGTATCAAATTATTTTGGCTAGATTCGAGCCAGACGGAGTTGGTTAATCGTGGAAAAGGCCTTATAGTGGATTGAATTGGAGCAAGACGAGGTAAGTCACTTGTCTAATCTTGTGAGGGGGAAATTACCTCATAGGTGATTAAGATTAAATAATTGTTGCTAATTGTGGGGGCTACGTATGCACGAGGTGATGAGAGTCCGTGCGTAGCTACTATTAATGCTAAAGTCCGGGTAGTTTAGGACTCAAAGCATGTATTACTTGTGTAAATTGTATTCTTTGATTAATTAATATTAATTGATATATATGAATATATATTGTGAATTGTTTGATAAAGATATTAAAGGATGAAAATCTCATAGGCTTGATTTCTATTTAAATCAATTAATTGTCAAAAAAAATTGTTCTCCTCCCAAATTTATCTTATAATAAACATATTGTCCTTCCGGAGGCACATAAGAAAATGTCCTCCTTTCTTGTGGAGCAGGATAGATGCATCTATGGATCGCGTCGCACGTCCCTCGGCAGTGTACACGACACTCTGGATCGGGTTGTACGTCCTCGGTAGAAATCGTGCTTAATAATAATAATTACACGATACTTTAATAATTTATTTTAGTTTGAGAAGCTAATTAATAAATTGGAAAATTCTTGGAATTTAATGAATTATTATTCTTGCTTGTTTATGGAATTAATTGTTACTCCTCTAAATGAGACTTAAATTGATAAATTAGAATTTTTCTGAATTGAAGGAATTTAATTAATATATTGAGAATTGTTACATTTGAAGGAATTTGATTATCTTTGCTGATTAAACAAATTATTGTAAATTCTGTAAATCATGTTGATTTATGACTCACCCGGATAATACAATCCATTTATCAAATACCTTTGGAATATCTTCCATGGCTCTTCTTTTCTCTGAATATCAGAATTTTCTAAAAGAAATATCATTTATTTTTTAGACACGTTCTCATATGACTTGATATCATCATTGTCATCTTTTGTAATGGAAGCAAAAGTATCACTTTGTTTAGCAAAAGTATCTTTTTACTTTTGAGCAGTCAAATATGCCTGCAAGTGTGCGTATAACAGACTATCTTCTGGAATATCTTCCAGATGGACGGATGGTCCAATCGATGATTCATTTCTAAGAGATATCCTCTCATTAGTTAAACTCTTTCTTCCCATCTGTATAACTGGGGAGTTTGATGTGGATCCGTATAACGATCCTGAAGGTGATGATCTTCCTCTGGACTGTGGGGATGATCTTCCCCATCCTCTACCTCTTCCTCTACCCCAGGGGGGTTCCATCCTGTAAATACTCACGAGATAAGAAATCTGGCAAGGAATTATCAATTCCTTTTTTGTATTGTATTTCAAAATCAAAAGGGGCTAATTGAGTCTGCCATCTTGCAAATATCATCTTTGAGGCATCATGTTTAAAGTCTTTATCAAACATATATTTAACGGATTGTGCGTCAGTTTTTATCAAAAAACTTTTGATTGTATAAATTATCTTGAAATTTTAAAACACACTTAACTATGGTTAACATTTCATGCGCCACAGTAGCGTATTTTCTCTGGGCTTCAGACCATTTACCAGAGTAATATCTAATCAAATATTCATGCTTATTAATGGGATTTATCTATTTCAAAATCCCTCTGTAACCAATGTTAGACGCATCAGTCTCAATAATCGTTTGCCATGCAGGATTAGCAAGGGTCAAGCAAGGTAAAGATTTAACACGTTGCTTAATATTCTTTACCAAAGTAGTATGACTATCAGTCCAAGGGTATTTATAATCCTTTTTAGCCTATCATATAAGGGGGCTAAATCACGCGACAAATCTTTATAAAAAGGCGATATATAATTTAAACTTCCCAAAAATCTTTGTAACTGAGTTCTATCAGTAATAACATCGGTAAATTTTGAAGCAAAATCGATCGATCTTTGAATAGGAGTAATTTTTCCTTGACAAATATAATGTCCTAAAAATCGAATATTAGTCTGGAATAAACTCATTTTTTGTTTTGAGATAACCAAACCATTTTGTATAACAATTCTTTTAAAAATATCTAAATGCTTAATATGAATTTCAAGTGTTTTGAAAAATACCAAAATGTCATCAATATAAACAATGACAAAGTCCAGATATAGGTTGAATATATCATTCATAATTTTTTGGAACTCAGAAGGGGCATTCTTTAAACCTAAAGGCATAACATTCCATTCATATTGCCCAAATGGAACATTAAAAGCAGTTCTATAAGTATGTTGTTTAAATATTTGAATCTGTCAATATCCAGATTTTAAATCAAACTTTGAAAATATATTGGCATCATATAATCTAGACAATAAATCTCTTTTGTTGGGAATTGGATATCTAACCCACTTCAAATATTTATTCAAAGGTTTATAATTAATAACCAATCTGGGAATACCACGTTCTTTTTCAGCAGCGTTATTAACATAAAATGTTGTGCAATACCAAGGAGATTTTGAGGGTTTTATCAAACACTTTTTGTAACAAATTATCAATCTCTTTTTTTATAGAATTTCACTAATTCAGCATTCATCTGACAAGGTCGAGATTTAGTAGGAATATCATCCTCAGAGAAATTATCTTCATATGGCAGAGTGACAATATGCTTTTTTCTATTCCAAAAAGCACTGGGATGTTCTGCACAAATATCAATAGCAATATTTTCGGAAATCAATTTGATTTTTTCTTGTACTTTAGTAGAATTTAAAGTATCAAATATATTCATACTAAACAATTATAATTGCAACGAATCATTATGTTTCTGTTTCATATCAATTAAAGCATTTATATCTCTAGTTACGGGATCTGTAACAAAAGTATAACTTATCTTATTTTCCCTATAAGTGGTTGTAAATCCTTTTGAGTCTATGCTAGTAAAAGGATAAATAGCATTAATGAAAGAGGTTCCAAGTATAATTGGAGGATATAACTGATTTTTCACTAAGAAAAAGAAGTGAGGAATGCAAACTTTATTCTGACAAATACCAGTATTAGGTAATTTATACTTTATATCTAAAGCATGTCCTGATGCAGATTTAACCATATGAGTAGTTTTTTGAAAATATTTAGAAGGTACTAAACTTTCTTGAATGCAGCTAACATCAACTCCACTATCAATCATAGCAATATTTGTAATAGAAAAACTATTATCAATAAGAATAGTACATTTGATATACCATTTATGAGCAGTAATAATTGGCATCATTCCTAAAAACATATCATGTTTAGGATCAAAACTAATAAGTTTTTCCTCAATATCATTTTCAGAAATACCTTTGTTTTTGTCATTAGATTTCTCAGCTGAAGAATTGATTTTCTCAATCTGAGTAATCCTATGATCACAAATCATTTGATTTTGTTTAAGAGATTTGATCTCTCTTTTTAAGTTTTCAACTTTAATTTTTAAATCATCGAAAGAAGAATCTCTTGCTGGATTTGTACTTTTATTTAAAAGACGGTTATTAACTTCTAACAAAGAATAAGGCTGGGAATATTCAAATTCCTTTTTTGAGTTTTCAAAAGGTTTTGAAGAATTAGAACTTGAACTTGCAGCCAAATTTATAATTTTTTCACGAAGATTTTCATTAGTAACTTCCTTTAAAAGTTCTATTCTATTACATTTTCATCAGTAACTTCCTTTGAAGACTTTGGTAAATCTAGTAGCCTTGCGATATGCTTTCTTGGCATCACGCTCTTCTTTGGATCTATATCTAGATCTCTTCTTCTTATAAGGACTATCTAAGTTTGGGTATCTATGATACTTGTGTTTCTTCTTCTTATGAGTAGAAGTCTCGGGTAAACCGAACTGGGTACAAAAATCTCCTAACTGGGATTTCTCCTTAAGCTTATCCATCTTAAGCTGTCTAGATAACTTTAACTCATTGCACAAGTTTAACCCTTCCTGTGTGCATATTTCTATTAATTTACCATAGGTATAATCTTTGTACGGGATTTCACTATAACTACCTCTTAGAGTTTTTCTAACTCTTTCAGCAAATAAGGAGGGAAGGCCATCTATAAACTTAGCTTTCCAATGGTCGTATTTATTTTTCGGTAGTTCCATAACGCTACTCATAAAGGTATCTTTATACCATCTGAATTCACCTAAGGTCCTACATCTAAGACCATTAAGTAGAGTACGGACTGTCTCATTCTGATTGGTAAATCTACCATTGAAGTATTCTAAAATAGTAAGAACAAGGGTGTAAACGACATTTTCTCTATTTGCTACTAGAGCCATGCCTAAGTTATCAACTCCTTCATCAAGGGCTTTAGCATTAATAACCATTGCCCTTTTATCGACAGTTAAATAATTGTCCCACCAGCCACGAAGTTGGCTAGTAAAACCTGCAACAATCATTTTGCAAATAGTTCTATCTGTATTTTTCATACTTTTACAGATAGTTGCATACATAAGCATTCTATGCACAAGAATAGTCAATTGTCTATCAGTCAATCCATCAAGATTCCATTCGTAAATTTCGGAACCACTGTAAGACGTATTAGTCTGATTCCAATCACGTTCCTCTATTAAAACATCTTGAGGAGTAGGACGATTGTAATAATAAGTTTGCATTCTGGGTTTATCAGCATATCTGCTATCAGCAAACTTACTATTCTTTTTGGGATACCCTCTGAGTTTATTAAACTCTGATCAAACATCATTTTTATAATCAAAAGTAGTCTCTAATTTATCGGCAAAATATTTTGATAAATCAATAGGTTTGATATTCAAACCGGATAACTTTTTTTCAAGAAGTTCTTCTAAATCATAAAAAGATCTAAATTTAAAATCCTGAATCTCATGGGGTCTTTGAACATGAGTAAGAATAGTTTGAGGTTCTGATTTGCTTGTAGAGGCAATATCAGTCAAAATCTTACTAGTACTCATATCCTTAATCAAGATTGTTAAATCATCAAGTTTTTTATTAAGAAAACTGATGTTTTCACCCAAAACTTTAACATATAAACTCAAATAATTATTTTGCGAAATTAATTTATTAATTTCTGCGATGCTAACTGCAGCAATATCTTCATCAATAAATTTTTGAAATGCAGTAAAAGCAATACCTGTATTATTAGGTAAAATAAAAGGTGCTTGAGAAGGGTAAATGGCTTTAGTAATATTGCCACTCCCGTCTTTATAAGATCTTTCCAAAACTTTTATAAAAAGCGGTAAATATGTGGTTATAAACCAAGGAACAAAATAAATAATTTGATTATGTAAAGCACAAGTTTCATAAAACTCTTGAGAAATATTATTTAAATCCTCTTTACTATAAGTATCAAAAAACCAAGTTTTAAACTGGTTCCATTTATCACTGAAAAATTCTTTTTGAATATAACCTCTAACTTGTGACCCTGGACTAAAATCAATTTGATGTGGAATCATTAAGTATCATTGGGGTCAAAATCTATTTCGGACGCAGAAGGAATATCCTTATCAGAAATATTATCACTATCCTGAACAATATTTGTCTGGGGGTTAATCTTAACCCTTTCAACAGGCTTATCACCTACTTTAGTAGAAATTGTGTGTAAAGATGCAGCACGATTTCTAGTTGGTCTATAGACTGGTTCAGCAGGAGAAATATGTTGAATATCAGGTAGCAGTCTACGATTTGTAAAAGAGTGCCTATTATAATTAGCACTAATAGCATGCAAAATTCTATTATCAGAAAATGACTGTCTATTATAAGTGGAACTATTATTATCAAACTGAATGCAAATCCTACCATCCGGATTTTGAGTGATATGTGAATATTCAGTATTACTGACGGCATTAGTAATCTGACTTGGTGATATAACCGAGTCCAAAGTCTATGTAGTTGGGAAATTAATTTCTTCCCACTTAATAGGTCTCCTCGTGGTGACCTTAGACTTTGCAAAATTCGTTTCTACTAATATAGTCTGATTAGATGTATCATATAATTTACATCTAGGGTTTAACGTAGATAGTAATTTAAAATAAATTCTATATGATAAACGTGTAAGTTCAGAACCAGGCGCATAATTATAACCATGTGTTTTCACATTTAATAATGGTATCAGAGCCTAGGAACTTTCATGGTATATATAAGATAGATGTGAAAATATTCGACATAGATATGATTTTATTTCTATGGATTTAGGAGAAACTAGTATAAAAAATACTAGGTTGGAAGAGGTAGATATACCTCAAAACCTTGATTTGTTAAACAAATGGACGATTTCTAAAGTCTCTATTAGAACAATCTATGATTATGGATGGTTTGATAAACTTTCTTCTAAACAGCTTGTTAATAATACAGAGCTATCATTAGCTTTAAATTCGTCTGAACAGACTATTCGTTTATTAAACAAACATGATGTAGATATTTATAAAAATCAGTATAATTATCTGCATATTGGTATGGTTCAAATTGCTTTCAAGCCATTAACCCTTAAAGGGTTACCAGAGACGTTTTTAGCCGCTCTTAGAGATGCTAGAAATCTGAATTTCAGACAGTGATGATGATGATGATGACGATGACGACGATGACGATGACGACGACGACGACGACGATGACGACGACGATGATGATGATGATGATGATGATGATAACTCAATAACAAACAAGTGTGAATAATGTTTTCACATTTAGAAACTTCCAAGTCAATTCCTGTCATTAATCATCAAGTATAAATAGGCTCCGAGTATTATTAAGCACGATTTATGCAGAGGTCGTACGGCCCGATCCAGAACAACTTGTACACTACTGAGGAACGTGCGGCACGATCCATAGATGCATTTATTCTACTGTAGAGGCGTTCGGCCCGCTCCACAAGAAGAGAGGATACTTTATAAGCATTTAACTTAAACGTTATAACAAGGCAAATACACAATGTAATACAATTTCCATTAACAGTCAAGTAATCCGCCCACAAATCAATCAAGTGAAATTCTGTCTTTTACAATTCCTCTAACAAGTTCTAATATGATTTAGGCACTTTAATTAACAAGTAGGTGCAAACATTACAAGTAATTCAGGATTTGGGTCTTAAACTACCTGGACATAAGCATAAGCAGTGGCTACGCACGGACTATCGTCACCTCGTGCGTATGTAGACCCCACAAATAGAAGCAAATATTAATTTAAATTACCTATGAGGTAAATTCCCTCTTACACGATTAGGCAAGAGGCTTACCTCATCAAAGCTCGCTTTCCGATCTCAAATTCACTCTAAAACCTCAACTCGGTGCCGAACAAACTCAAACTAGTCAAAGAATTAATCAATACATGTTCAAAAGTTCATATTCTAACTATTAGAGTGATTACCCAACCCCGAGTGAAGGATTCCTAAAATTCATCCACGGGCCCACGTGCCCGGATTCCGAAAATATTTGAAGAAAGATGTTACCCATAACCTCACGAACTCAAATATATAATTTTCACTCAGTTCCATAACCATTTTCGTGGTTAAATTCTATTTTTATCAAAATCTAGGTTTTTCATCTAAACCCATGATTTTCACAATTTTACATGTTGAAATCTACCCATAATCTATGTATTTAACTCGCATTGTATAGAAATTACTTACCTCAAAGTGCTAGGTGAAAATCCACTCCAAGAGCTCCAAAATCGCCCAAGAGATGAAAGAAAATGAACCAAAATAGCCTAAGTCCCACATTAATAAACCATTCTGTCCCCAACGATTTTCGCACCTGCGGAGGGTTGGCCACTTCTGCGGATCCGCATATGCGAAAAATCATCATAGATGTGGCCCTTGCTCAGTTGGACTACTTCCGCATCTGCGGACCACTGGCCCGCTTATGCGAGTCCGCTCCTGCGACCCGCGTGCCGCTCCTGCGACTTTGGCCGCTTCTGCGGTTTCCTCCATCGCACTTGCGCGTTCGCAGGTGCGCACACCCACCCGCATCTGCGGCTCCAGGGATGCTCCTGTTGGGCCGCTTCTACGGCTGCTGGCTCACTTCTGTGAGCTCGCACCTGTGACTGGCCCTCCGCAGGTGCGACTGCACCAGAAGCTAGATGGTTCAGCTGCTCACCCAAGGCCAAACGACCTCCGCGTATCGTCTGAATGGCATCTGGGGACCCCGAGGCCCTGTCCAAATATACCAACAAGTTTGAAATCATAAAACGGACTCACTTGCACCCTAGGAATGTAGAAAATAATATTAAAACTAAAAATCACAACCCAAAACCAATAGGATCAACTTATGAACTTCAAATTCTTCAAACTTACTTTGAACGCACCGAAACATACTTAAACTACTCAGAATGACACCAAATTTTGCGTGCAAGTCATAAATCACCATACAAAACTATTCCAAGGCTCGGAATACCAAACAGACCTTAATAACACCAAAACCTACTCCAGACCAAATTTAAAGAACTTAAAACCTTCAAGGTGCCAACTATCAATATTAAGCACTGAAACGCTCCCAGGTCATCCAAAACCCGATCTGAACATACGCCCAAGTCCAAAATCATCGTACGAACCTATTGGAACTATCAAATCCCAGTTCCGAAGTCGTTAACTCAAAATATTGACCAAATTCAAACTTAGCCTATTAAAGCCAAACTAAGGAACCAAGTGTTCCGATTTCAACTCGAACCCTTCCAAATCCCGAACTAACCATCCTCGCAAGTCATAAAATAGTAAAAGAATATACGTGGAGTTTTATTTAGGGGTACGGAGGTCTAGAAAGTAAAACGACCGGTCAAATCATTACATTCTCCACCTCTTAAACAAACGTTCGTCCTCGAACGGGTCTAGAATCATACCTAGAGTGCTGAATAAGCATGGATAAACGTCTGCAAACACAGAAATCTAGGTAAGGAAGTCTATTAACTCGGGGAAGGTGTTAGGCACCCCCGAATTCTGTGATTCTAGCATGGTCGCTTCACTTCATACTTGGTCCATTTATCTGATTATTGCATTTTTATCTCCTATGTACGTTTTATTATTTATCGCTTTATTACCCGCTTTTGAAGTTTATGGAGTTTTGAATAAGTCACGATGTCATGCACTTGTGATATTATGCATATGGCTCATTACGCCACGTGAACACGCCCGTAATCCAAAATACATTTGATTTTATTAGTTCTTTGAACTTGGATTCGAAATACACGAGCGTGTACTTGAATTTGGGTTATGTATCGTGACTATGCCACGAGAACCGTACCCATAGCCACAAAATTTGTTAATCATGTGTAAAGCAAGCTAACGATTGTTTGATTTTCAACTAATTGTTTAAATCAGTTTGAAGTAATTTTGATTTGGGTTTGAGGTCACTATATTTGTGCATATGGATGATCGTTTGGGAAGATTAATTTTGTGTTTTTTTAAACTACTCTAATTATGTTATTAATGAGGAGCTATGTGTGAGTTTTGGATTCCTAGTTTCTTCTGAGATTTTTACATTCCTATGCACTATTTAAAACTTTATTACCATCCCTACTCAAGTTTTAATTTAATTACATCCTATATACAAATTTACCAATTATATACACTTTAGAAATTAAATGAGTATCACTTTATATTAAGAATCAATTATTTCTCATCCTTATTCTCTCTCCCTCATACGCACTCTCTCTCCGTCTCTCTCTCTCTCTTTCATGCTCTCTCTCTCTCTCTCTCTCTCTCTCTCTCTCTCTCTCTCTCTCTCTCCCTCTCTCTCTCTCAATCTCTAATTCCAGTAATGTAGAACAAATGAAAAGAGAGCAGTAATTCTACCATTGACAATCATTAAAAAGTTTTGAAGCTTTGAATTCTAATTTAAGTTTTCAAAAACCATTATTTGTTTGGATTGGATGTTGTTACGAATAATTGAGAATATTATTTAGAGTTTATATCTCAATTTTGAGGGTATTTTATGAAGATTAGACTTGCTTTTTTGTTGAATTTCATATTGAACCTCGAAGTCGAAGTCGAAGTCGAAGAAGAAGAAGAAGAGGAAGAAGAAGAAGAAGAAGAAGAAGAGGAAGAGGGGGAGGAGGAGGAGGAAGAAGAAGAGGAAGAAGAAGAAGAAGAAGAAGAAGACGAGGAAGACAGGGAATAGGAGGAAGAAGAGAAAGAGGAAGAAGAAGAAGACAAGAGGAAGAAGAGGAAGAGAAAGAAGAAGAGGAAGAAGACGAGGAAGAAGAAGAAGAAGAAGAAGAAGAAGAAGAAGAAGAAGAAGAAGAAGAAGAAGGGGAAGAGAAGGAAGATGAAGAGGAGGAAGAAGAGGAGGGAGAGGAAGAAGAAGAAGAAGAACATTATACTTACGAAATTGTAGTAAAGTTGTAGTAAAATTGTAGAAAAATTATATTTTGTTGCTTATATTTTTTTTATTTAAATATTGTATGAAAGTTGAACAATATTGTATAAAATTATATTTAAGTTGTATGATATTGTAGTTGTATATAACTGGGTAGAAATAATGTATGAAAGTTGTAGATAAGTTGTAGATAATTTGTAAATGAGTTGTATAATATATAATTAGTTGTATGAAATTTATTTTTACTATGTATAAATCAAATACAAAATATACAAAAGACATATTGTATAAAATTAGTATAAAATTTGTAGTTAAGTGGTATGATATTATAGTTGTATATAACTGGGTAGAAATAATGTATGAAAGTTGTAAATAAGTTGTAGATAAGAGCTAGATAAGTTGTATAATATATAATTAGTTGTATGAAATTTATTAGTTGTATGAAATTTATTTTTATTATGTATAAATCAGATACAAAATATACAAAAGACATATTATATAAAATTTGTATAAAAATTGTATTTAAGTTGTATGATATTGTAGTTGTATTTAACTGGATAGAAATAATATATGAAAATTATAAATAAATTGTATAATATATAATTATTATATATAAATCAAATACAAAATATACAAAAGAAATTAACTAGTCTGTCTTAGAAGTTAAACACATATATGTACACTGATTCAGCATCATAATTCAGAAAACTGAAGAATATGTTTCTAAAGCAAAATCTATTAAAGTTCTTACATCACTCACTTTAAGTCCTATCACAGGGACTAGTGACTTACTATATGTAATACTAACAGCCTTCTACTATAACCGTACATAATTCTCACGAGAGTGACAAAAAGTAATAGCTAAAAAAGAATATAAGAATGAAATAACAGCTTATTATCCCAATGGGGCCTTCACTTCAAGATTTGCTGAAACTGGTAGCAAAGGGGATGTCTAGTTCAGAAAAAGACGTACGTACCGATAGATTCTCTTAATCCCTAAATATAAGTTAAATATGGAGAGAAGAGGGGAGAGGGGAGAAGGGAGAGGAAAAAAGAAAAATGGTATAATTAAATTTCTTGATTGAAAGCACAAATAATGGATTGAGAGCCTTTTAAGGTGGATTGTATATATTTTGTAATTAAAATATATTTAGGTCGGGTAAATACCAATACATGAATATTTTTCGTAATAAGATTTCAAATAATGTATAGAAATGAAAAAATCTATTTTATTTAGTGGAGGTTTGGGCGACATAAACGTTTGATCCCTAAGTTTGTTGGGCTAGGGGAACGTTACTGTTGGTTTGAGTAATATAGAACTGAGGCTA